>NW_026054879.1:0-143105 GCF_022478755.1 Daldinia loculata | reverse complement strand
CACCCCCCCCCCCCCCCCCCCCCCCCCCCCCCCCCCCCCCCCCCCCCCCCCCCCCCCCCCCCCCCCCCCCCCCCCCCCGCGCACCTGGCCAAAGGATCTCCCATCGAGTGTTGTAGCCCTGGTATGAAACAATTTGTGGGTTGAGCCGCTTTGAGATCATGTAACGAACCCTTCGACAACCCTTCCAAATGCCGAGGCAATATACACATCGTAGACCCTTCGTCTTGGCCTTCATTAGGCATCAAGCAGCAGAAGGCGAATATCGAGAAAGGCCCGAAATCTACCGGGGTCTTTAGGGCGAGTCGAGCCGAATGGAAGCGACGTTGTCTACATAATAACTTTTTACCTGTTGAATCAAGCCGAGATAGTTCCTATGTGAGATACCAGTTACTGTTCTACCGGTCAAGACAGTCTAGAACGTCGCCTCTGCAACGTATTGCTATGACTGCCTTGAACAAGTACATTCTCTCGACAGCTTGTACGAGGTAGACTAGGGGTTCTCGAACAAGAGACATACATAGGTCCGTTTGGTCGGCGATGTAGGCGGGGTTGCATTCTGGAGTTTGAAACATCTACAGTGGTGATTTGAGCGGGTATACACTACAGAGCTCAACATACCTACCTACCTACATACCTAGTGTCTAAGACGGACGGCCACGACAGCTAATCTAAAAACAATGGCGCAAAAGAACCGAGACATCCCCATAGGGTTCCAGATGCCTTACGCAACGACCGAGATCCAGTTTTCAGCCCCTTATCATACTCATTCTCCAAGTAAATCAGTTTGTCGTTGTACGTTGCGTTGTGCTGTGTTGCGTTGCCACAGGGTCTAATGTCTTTCCCTAGTCGGCGTTGTTTCGAGGTCTTGTCTTCAGCCCTGCGATGAAAAGAAGGGTACGGTACTTCTAGATCCTTTTGCCCTCCTGGGAAAAAAAGACTTGGCCTGGCCCTTTCGATAATAATGGCAGACGCGCGCACACCCACTTACTACATACGGCAGTACACATATCTACGGCCACCGTAGTCCGCACCGACGGAAGCACCTTGAGAGTTCCCCGGCATCACCTGCAGGAGATATTTTTCTCCCGTAGCGCCACAAGAGTCACCGTGGGGAAGGGGGTGGGTTGGTCGCGTCCTCGCCGCCAGTGGTGGTTTGTCTTCATCCGGTGCGGACACCACACCGCATTTACAACAGAGGTATATACATGGGATCTTTTTGGTACAGGATCTGCTCTGCTGCATACGGTACGCCATGTCCAGAACAGGCGAGCACAAGGAACCGCCGCTGCAACACAGTGTCTCTCTTATCTCTTCGATCTTCCCCAGACAAGAAGCAGTTCGTTGTTAAACCCGTCCATCTACGTCAAGAGGCCCCTGTGGAGTAACATGATCTTGCAGCGCAGGATCTTTGACAGATGGTGACATTACAAGTTGGGTTTTCAGATCGCTCATTTATCACTTTGGCCCCATTATATATATACATACATATGTGCTATGCTTTGCTCTAGCTAATGATTCACGGATCCATCCATCGTTACCCTTTACCATCTTCCTCCGGGCTGGGAATCAATGGTTGGGTGAAAATGTCCCCCCCTCTCCTTATGCGGCTGGCACACCCAAAATGCTGTGTCACCCGACCTATGGCCGGACGAGGGCTTAGGGAGGAGGTTTCTGTTCGCAAGGTAATGCCCCCTAGCATGCCCATTGGATGGAAGTCCCTTTCGTAAATCTGCATGAAGCACGATAGTAAGAACCGCTTCGAGTAATATATACATATATGAGGTAAAGACAGACTTCATAGAGATTCACCGGTCTCCGCAAGCTGAATGCAAGGCCCGTAACGGGGGGCGGTGGCAAAGTTATCCCTCTCCGTCCGCTTCACATCCGAGTGCTAAGTGCAGCCTTGATGTATCACATTGCACTTTTCCTGCTTGGATTATCGTGATCTATAAGCCTACAGTCCAGTCTTGCCGGCGTCAGCAGCGCTTAGCTCCAGCTGCCCGGTCGCTTATCCAAACCATTTATCGCTAGTCTGGCTCACGATGGCTGACGGGTATTTTGGGGGCTATAGGGGACAGCTAAGGACTAGGTATGCTCAGTAAAACAAGGATTAGCCCGCTGTCAAGAGAGCAAGTCTACTCGAGACTTGGCTGCTTCGGTGGGTTCTCCTAACCCCCGGCGTGTGTAACTCGTAAGCACGCTGTTGAGGGTCGGGGCCATAGATACTCACAGTTGAATAGCAAATCACACAATAGTTACTATCAATGAAGAGCCACAGGGTTATCAAATACATTAGTTAGTGTCAAACTAAATACTTTCGCCCTGTCAGGATTCTAGATGAGACATCTAGAACAAAGGAACTGTTCAGTATGTATAGACGAGAGATCTTCATAGGTAGTTTAGAGTTCCTTGCGGAACAACGAAGTTGTTTCCATACTGTTTCGTTCCACCTCGTGACACGCCCACGATCAAATAAGCCATGGCGTCATGTTCTCGTCAACACTGGTTTTAACTGAAACTTACCAGCAGGACCGCCTCCTCGGCTAACTATCTTATTTTCAGTCTCATGAAGATCAAAAACGAAGCTCCTTAATTTTATCAAGTTCAGAAAGAGAAGGGGGAGTACGAAGGAGATAGGTAGCTGAGCATTAGATGACATCCCACACCAGTAGAGTACAAGGACTTAGTAGGATTTCAGCTTGCTTATCATCCGGTTAAGGATTCTAGTAAAGCTGAAGCCTACAAAGTCGCAAAAAGGAAGCTTGGTCGAAGCTTATACCGTCACCTGAAGATCGTGGCTTCAGAGTATGTCCATATAGATCGAATGTCTACGCTAAGAGCATGCGCGTATCGTATGCGTCCCCTTGACGTTCCTACGTCCCGAGATGGAGAATAGTAGGCCACTTGCATAGTTTATACCGCCACTGATATGTATACGGTCCTTGCATGTAGGTAAAGCCTCTTAGCCCCTTCCCCCCAAGCCATCCTTCTCGATTGGCCTAAGAACATCTGTTGTGCGAATAAAGATAGATGAAGGCTTGCATATGTTTCTTTCTCCCTCTCTCTTCAAAATAGCGGTGAAATCGTTCCTTGCTATTGGAGTAAATTCCATAATAACCGCCTGCATACTTTTCTATATAGATAAGGCAATATCAAAAAAATTAACTAAGTAAGGGTTAGATACCTAGGGATGCTATATTGATCTTGGCATCGTAGAATATCTATTGAATGATATACCAACCCCTGTAGATCTATAAGACAAATCCACCGCCTCCCGTATGCTAGGTCGCCGGATGCGAGTACCACATACCTGCATTCCGACTACTTAGGGTAACCTGCAGGTTCGAGAAAATCTAGCACGTGGGCTGGCTACCCAACGCCCGTCGGCATTCCCGAAGCTATACTAGGCGGAGGGGATATTTCATATATCCTTGAAGCCACTTGCTTCAGACTAGGGTTTATCAAGCAATAACGCTTACGGCTCTTTTGGCTCCCCCCTCCCATTTCTGGATATCGCCAAATAGCATGATATTGCGTTTTATATTGATCCTGCTTAGACATACTAAAGGACTTAAAGTGTATCAACTTGTTCGCGGTATATCCGAGAGGTCCATCGTCTATGCCAGATCGACCAGGAATACCGGGTTCCGTCCACGTAATGTAGAATTTTAACAGGTCGTCTGCTAAACACACGCTAGTAACAATACCGCTGCCGTCTTGAATAATCATATTATGTGTTAATAAAGCTGACGATGCAGCGCCGAGAATCTAGTTCTTTACTTCCCAGACTGGGCCGACTGCTTTTGAATTCCATGATAAAATAGGGGAAACATATGCCTTCTGCATTCTAAACGTACTTCAAGCTGTATCCATCCTTCCCTAGGCTTAACTAAGGGGTTTTAGAACAATCGTATTCAAATACTAAATCAGGTTTCGGAGTAGTAGGAAAACATAACGGACGTGGGCTTTGGTGGACGACGTGGTCCCTGTGCCATATGGCCCTCATAGCAGCCCTAATTGGGCTTTTGATTTTGTACGGGGCATATTTGAACGGATCTAGTTGCAGAAAATTCTTCATCATAGTCTATATGTGATCTTCCCCGAACGCCATATTGATTGATCTTTCTACGTACCAATCACTTTGTACCTCTACCTCCTTTTGCGATATTATATCATCGGTAGTTGCTAAAAGTCTATCAATAACCCTTTTGACCCATTCTAAGAGCTCCTTTCTAATCTACCTCTGTATGAGATTTGTATGTAGATAAGATTGCGCATATAATTTATGACCAACCTTATGGACAGCAGTCGGTGACTGACGTCTTTTTGCAAGCGGCGGCTTGGTGTCGGATACTTTGCTACGGCACCGCGTTTTAGATTTAATATATGTGTTATCTTGCGAAGGGTACCTAGGAATCCAAGAGATGATCATCTTTAAGATGGCGAGGCTTGTGGATATTGCGAAGCGCTTGATTTGGAGGCGAGGTAGTGAACTTATAGTGGGAGAAAAGGTAAGCTTTATCCTGTCCTGTAGGGATATACGGTTTATGACGATGATAGATAATAATATTTGTATATATATGTGGGCGGGCGTGCATATTAGAAATGATCTGTCTCTTTTGGATACGAGTGTTCAATAGGTGTAACCATAAGAAGTTTAAAATATATGATGTTAGTTAACAAATGATGCTATTTATTGTAAACGGACCAAGGTATATCGCTATTGCAACTTGAACTAGAATCTTGTAACATACAAAAAAGGCATAAACACGTTACTGCTGTTTTAAGGGGAGCACCATTGCAGGCATATAAATGAGTGTTATATCATGTTTTTAAAAGACGACGCCTTTCTAAAGATTTTCTATTAAATCTCAACAGGAGAGCTAGCTGATATAACACCTAATGTGGTCTTGAGATACTGGCATCAACGAGATTAAAGGGTATGTCACGTTAGATCTATAACGACCAATATAACAACGTACGTGCGATTACGTATTTTTCATAGTTTACATAATTCATCCATTGATTATTGCCTTCTGCTATTACTACCAGTTAGCAATGACCTCAAATTGCAAGAAGCAGTTGTAAACTTGCCCCCGATTAGCTTTTCCCATACTTGTCTAAGTAATCCCTAAGCCATTTTATTAATAGACGACAGTTCTCGTGCCGACCTAGCTCTCATGTGAACAATGTCGCTTTAACTATCGTCTAAATGGCATAGGCTTTCCCCCACCGTGTTTCTACTATCACCGTCTGCTCGTGAGTACTAACCAACGGAGAATACAATTATGCCTCTCTAGTATAGAGGAAGACGAAAAATTCGTCGTAATGCTGCCCGGAGGGAGCTTCCTTAATGTCCTTACTTACTGGACAAGCTCTTTATAATGCAATAGAGAGCTCCGATTATAATTATACGCAACATATCGGTAAACGGTGACGGGATAAGACCGAAGTTCCATTCTCGGGCGGATCTAAGAGGGCCCTAATGTTGTGCTTCACCGGCCGTAGCCCGGATTTTGACCTTCAGTAGGAATAAACCCAGGGGCAGAAGCAAACCCAGGAGGTGGCGGTGGTACGCCGCCAGGGGGAGGGCCAAAGCCCGGAGGGGGCATCCGAAATCCGCCGGGATGGAAGTCTGCCGGACTGCCATATCCAGCTTGAGAGGGCGGGGGACGAGCGGGTAGTCCTGACGGAGCGGGTGGTAGAACATTAGGTCTTCCAGCTCCTGGTGGCGGGGGGGCGCCATTAACACCAAATGGCGGAGGAGGGCCACGGTGAGAGGGAGGAGCAAATCCAACTGGTGGTCTCGGAGGGGGGATGCCGGCGGCCATGGAAGGGTCGAATCCACCAGTAGCCATAGCTGGCGGAGGAACGACTGCTGCAGGTGGAGGAGCTGAAATAGGGTTCTGAAGGAGTGCCGGAGGCATGGGTTGGCTTTCAATGGTAACGTTGTGCTTCTTTGCTTGAGCGGCAAGCATTCGTTCGGCCTCATCTCCGTGGCGCTCGCCTTTACCATCCTTCTTGTACGCGTACTGCACACTGATATCCTTGTTCATCAGGAATTGGCCGTTCATGTTGTTGATAGCATCGTCACTAGCCTCGAAACTGCTATAACTAACAAAACCGTAGCCCTTGCTCAAACCGTTGTCGTCGCGAGCGATCTTGGGAGGGGCGATCAGAGTGCCGAATCTGCCGAAAGTGTCGTAGAGAACCTTCTCGTCGACCATGGAGTCGAGGTTGCCGATGAAGAGCTCGGCGCCGATCTCGAGGGGCTTTTGCTTGTCTGCGGAGGCTTTGTTAACGCGCAGTAGTTTGCCGTATAGGCGGATGCCGTTCATGATTTTGGCGGCGTAGTCGGCGTCAACTTCGCCATTGAATTCGACGAAACCGAAGCCTTGATGGGATTGTGTCACGCGATCTTTGGGGAGGTGTACGTTGACTACTGGGCCGGCTTGGACCATCAGCTCCCATATTAGAGCATCGGTAGCGCGTTCGTCGATATTACCCACATAGACGGTGGCTTCTTTATCTTGTTCCCTGATGTTAGAATAGTTAGTTAGTACAATCGAATGTCGTATTGGCGCGTAAAACGTGAGAAACGTACCAATGCTTCGCCCCCGACATCTTGATGCGACGCTTTTCGGTGAACTTCTATGTTAGATTCTATGTTGCGTTGCCACGAAGTTGAGTCTAAGTGGAAATCTTGTAAAAAAGAATGTCGCGACTCGTATATTGTACCTGTACTATGTACATATGTAGGTATGCATGTAAGTAGCGGGTGTTGTTATGGAGTCCTTTACTTATCGAAGCTTCCAAAACTTCATTGAAACTTTCTAGGCTTGTCAAAGATAGCAGGGATGCATAGCTCCAGCTATCTGTGGCTTCTGATTGCCTTTGACTCTGATTGGCCCTGAATTTTTACTTTATACCCACTCACTAACTTAAACCAATTACGTCGAGCGTTCGTTCTTTGTCCCGCCCGGTTTATCAACGGGCTTATCAGATGAATTTTGAGCTCAAATATCGTCAAACAAACAGCAAATACGACATCTCCATAAAGCTCAAGAGGTTTATTCCTTACGTTCGCATCAACTAAAAAGACGAACGAGGCCAAAGTCGCTGCCACCCATTCTCATACAACCTTACGATCTCTCTCGGTTAGCTTCTCGTCGAATAGCACTGCCCATCATGTTCGCCCTCTCGGAAGAATCTAAGGAGCGCATTGGAAAGATAATTGAGATCGGAAGAGTCGCAATGCACTAGTATGCGCTGCCCCTCCAATGACCACGATTTAAACATGTCCACGATGCTAACATATTGCAGTGGTTACCTGCCTCTGATACTCTACTTAGGTATGCCTTGATCGGCCTTTATAACACTATGGCGAACGCTTTACGAAGACAATATCTGGACAATATCTGACCGCACAACTATTATAGGCTACACACGCAGCGACCCACGTCCTTCGATCATCAAGTATGTTTCTACCTACCCTCGATATAGGTCTCTAGCACAAATTTACTAATCTTCTTTTATAGACTTTTGTCCCCTCTGTCTTAGTATATCATGATGAGGCGTATGCTAAGAGCATCTCTGTATTACTACTACTACTTCCTCTACTACTAAGTTTTCATCCATGGTTATGACCCTGAGGACGTCGGCAAACATTTCGAGGCCTTACAGTGCAAGGGGATGGCGTTCATGAAAGTCCATGATAGATCCGTCTATGCGATGCCGCTTGATAGCGGCTATGTAAAGTATAATGAATAAAGAAACTCTCATACCACCCACACCGATATATCGTCTCTAGGTTCTGATGCTTTACGTGCGATTGGGTGAGTGGTCTATTTTCTAAGGGGGTAGCGTCTGGTCTCATTTCCCTCGAAATGGAATAGAGCTATTGTATCTAGCTACAAGCATAGATTTGTAAGTGCTGAAGCCAGCTGTGTTCCGCTGCTATTCCGAGAAGTAACACTTACGTACTGCTCGCCGACGGGCTTTTCTAAAAATAGCGAATCAAGGTAAACGGCTTCAACGAATAAATTATGTAGTAATCAAACACGAAGTCATTAGCAGTGCCCCTTGAGTAATATGTGATATTGAAACCCCCGTGAAGAAAGTTAAACAAACCCTGAATTACTACACGCCTAGTTTCGCCTCGCCTAGACCAGTCCCATGCCGCGATGCCGCGTCTACCGTGTTGTACAATAAGTAGTATATCAATCTTCCCAGCGACTAGGCATCTATCCTAGTGCCGTAACCCCCCTATTATCTCGAGCTTCGGGGTCTCCTCACGCAAGTCTCCCTACCAAACCCCTCACAATAGGGTCCCTTCAACTCTCGCCCTCCTTACAGAGACAAGTTATAGCTATACTCGTCCTCCATATTCTGACTAACCCATAGCACAACCGAACTCAGCATCACCAACCCATTAGCAACAACATTCTCCACGCCCATCCCCATCATCGGCCAGCCCACATTCGGCACGACAAACTTAAGCACGAACACAGTCACACCCCCCGCCATACCACCCGCCAGCGCCGCAAAACCGAGAAACAGCACGACGCGCGCCTTCCACGCGACGCCCGAGCCGCTGTACGAGAACGAGTCGGCCGACAAGCGCGCCTTTTCCACCGAGTTGATGATCAGCATGCCCAGCGAGCTGAAGATCAGCGGCAACCAGTCCACAAACGTCACGTGCACGTCGGAGCCGTTGAGCGGTGATTTCGACCATACCGCTGCGTCGATTAGGATGTAGAATGCGAGCGAGAACTGCGAAGGTTGGCGGGTTAGTCCGGGAAGTAGCGGAATGAACTATAGGTAGCAAATAGGGAAGATAAAGGAAAGGTGGTACGAGAGGAGAGGGACGGAGAAAGGGTATCATCATCACCAACGTACCAGCGCACCCGCCGAATACACGCCCGCGCCGCGCGCCCAGGCGCTGTTAAGCCAAGCAGGCCTGCGGAACTTGAAGAGGCGGTCATCCTCCATGGTCGCGAGCGTTTGGAAAACGGGTTGTCGAATCAACAAGACCTATCGAAGGCCGAGATATGGATGGAATGGTGTTTAATGGAAAGGAACAAGTCAGTCGTTAGCTCTGGCTGGAGTTCCGAGCTTAGGGGATAGATTGATTGAATTGATGAGGCTGATGACGACCCGGTGGAGTCTTGGCATTGACAAGCTGCGTGATATCGACACGTGACATACCTATCCCCTTTTATACCGTATATGTACTGTATACGTACTGTTTATGTACATGTGCATCTTATGCAGGTCCGTGGAGTAAGGTTCCATGTCCAGCACATACATATACATAGCACCACAGCCTTCTACGATTAATTACCTTGGGTAAACTTTACTCTCATATACGTACAATGCTAATGAGGTGGATATCACGAGCATTCACGACAGAAATTTCAACCATCATTCTCAATCAGTTTTATATTAAAGGCTCAAAAAAGCTCCACAGTACCTGTTCCTATGCCTTCATAGAGTGTCTCTGATTAGGCGCCCATTCCCTATACATAGGGTGCTAAAGTCATATATTGAGTCCTGAAACGTTGACCGAGTACGATGTGCTACCGCCAACGCCTGAGAGACTCGACGCTAGAGTCCTCCTGAACGCCTTTCTTCTTCTTATTCGTTGTCGGTAGCTCGAATCCCTGTCGTAGCTCTACAGACTAAAACCCCTTTGATAATGCTACTACATTGACAAAATGCAGTCCTAACCGTCACAGGTTCGCTAACCAACTGTACAAACATCTCTGACCGCTTCGCTATCACCGTCTCCATCAATGGAAGAACTCAGATCCGGCCATCTGGTCACGCCCCTGATAGTATCAAGGAGGGTGAATGACCAGAACTGAATAAAAGTAGACGAATGGTATTAGTACAAGAATAGTGGCATGTCACCTATTGAATTAAAATCTTTATGTGCCGTCGAGGATCTTGGTCGAGTCCTGCGAAGGGATGTCCAAATCCCGCTCTATCAATGGGCCCAACTTGGGTGGAATATTAACCAGGAAGATTTGTGCGCGCAGCTGCAAGAAACGAGACCTCTGCCGAAAATAGTGGCGATGCTGATCTGCATCGGTTCTGACCTTTGAACGCCTCCCTTTTGCTGTCTATTAAGTAGTCGTGTTACAATGCATTTCGTTGTCGGTCGTCGAACTTTCATATCAGATCTCAATGGTCTTCATCCCTTCTTCCAGCTCCTCGCTTTCTGTGGTGCCGTTTATCTTCGTGGATTCCGGTGTTACGTCTTTTCCTTTGGCCTCAGCAATCGACGGAAACTTAGGTGTCTCATCGCTAGGTCGAGGGGTTTCGACTTCCACAAGCTTGGGCTGGGTAGTGCCATTCGCGCTTGACTTGGATGCCGAGCTAGGTGTTTCCTCGGTAACTCTAGCAAGAGGACTTGACTTTCCGAAACCGGGACGATTGGGGCTTGCTAGAGGCGATGGGCTACTTAGACGTTGCAAGGTACGGCCTCGGGGCTCTCCGCCAGCATCCGCTGGATTGATATAAGGTGAACCTCCAGGAGAAGCTCCAGGAGAAGTAGGGACGCCCAGCATCTGTGATCTGCGCTTGGCGGCTACTTTGGCGCTGCGTCCGTGCTTCTGGTCCATCCTCCACCTCAGGATGTCGAAGTAAGATGGCTCAACACGGGTCGACTTAAACTCGCGAAGCTTGAGCTCTTGAGTATCCTCATCAACAAACCATTTGCCGCTGTTTAAATCGTCCGCAACCACCGATAGGAAAGCTCCCCAAGACCTGGCGACAACATACTTCGTGTCATAATCCCGACCGAAGAGAATGATCTGGCCCCAAATACCATTTGGACCGGGAGCAAGATCCACAGCAAGGTTGTTTCCGCCCCAATCTCGCACAAGGGGGATCCAAGCAGGGTGTGCATAGGCTCGTTGAACTGCTCCCGGAGGAACACAATCTTGACGAGCCTGAAGATCTTGTCTCCAGGACTCTTTCTGTGATCCATGCGAACTAGGCGAACCGGGAGCGGATTTGGACGAGGACGCTTGACTGCTACCGCCGAATGCCTTAGAAGGAACAGCAGGCTTCGCGACTGACGTTTCAAGAAGATACTGTTGATTAACTCTCCGCCACTGGTCCCATTCTTGAACGATCTCTTCGCAGTCAAGAAGCATAGAACTGAAAATAATTCCAGTTGGATTACCTCCGCGTTCCTGCCCATCGTGAACCGCTAAGGAGTCTCTAACATCCTGAGGTAGCGAGCAATCTAGCTGGTGTTCTAGTTCGTTCAAGTCGTTGGTCGTGCACCCGTCGCATAGCTGATCATACAATTCTGGATAATTCTCTTCGGCCCACTTATCTATCCGCCTCCATGAATGAGCCGCCGGAGGTGCCGGAGGCGCACCGTTTGCAAACGACTGCATCGGAATTTCCCCAGGGCTACTAACAGTTTCAAATCCATCGTCCTTGCTGTTTTGGCGTTGAGCGTTGAGAGACCGTAAACCAGGAGAGTATGGACCGTTGGAGTTGGGAGAGAGAGGAGATGCTACCGGAATACCGACGCCTGAGTATGATGTGCCATCCATGCCGCTAGATAACCGGCCGAGTTCGTCAATGTACGGGGATGTAATATCAGCTCGAGATTCCGAAGCAGTGGCAACCGATGTGAGGGTGTCTTGTCTATTAAGAGGTACATGGCGACCGGTTCGATAGGGAGAATCGTACGATGAATCTAAAATAAAAGTAAGTAGATGCGATAGCTAATAGTTGCATCGGATTACTCACGTCGATCATAACTGGTCATGGTGTGCCAGAATGAGCGAAAAGTTCCTCCGAGCCTAGACATTCATAATTAGCAAGCGCGAGGTAGAAATTGGAAGCTAACTTACGACATATTGGGCGGTTCTAGATTGACAAGTCCCTAGAGGGAGAAAAATGTACGTCGTAGGAAGTGTATTATAGCAGCGATGCTCGAGAGAGCAAGGCGATTCGGCACAGAAACTATTTCGAAGTATGCGACGGAACAGCCGTATTGGCGATTTTTATGACTAAAGAAGAAAGATCGACAACGGCTAAGGGGAATTACAACTGGAAATGTAGTCGTGTAGGGCTGATTAAAGATAGAACAAGTACCCCGAATGGAACGGACGTTGTGGTGCAGTAGAGGTGCGCGCGTAAATGTTGGAGTATATCATATAGCGGAGGGAATGATAGTTATCTCTTTTTTTCCCCTTTACCACAAAAAGGAGGTAGATGAGACTGGTCGGGATCCTATGTGGAGAATGGGCGGGTACTGGGCTTTTTTTTATCGAAACGTCAATATCTTTGTCATTTCAGATCCAGCTTTCCCTTGTTCCTTAAATTATCAATTCGCTAAAATGGGAACGAAGCGATGGCTGACTCGAGATTGATAACGACGCGGATGTTTTTTTTTTATGCAGCTTGGCTCGATATTGTTGCTGAGTTTGGCCTGCAATATCCTCGAATCCTGAATCACTAGTAACTCTTTGGGACTTGGGAGGTGGATCTCTAGAAGGAGTGTGGGTTTCTGGCGCGTCCTGCCTTTTAGTGACTTTGATAGGTTTTCGCAGAGTTACCGCGGAGACCGGATGTGAAATTCAGAAGGTAAAAAACGAACGAAATTATTCTGTAGATGAATGGAGGGCAAAGGAGATGATTTTGTTGTTTCCCCCCCTTCGATGTTTGCGACGCTATGTGAAGCTATGTGAATGTAGAACCGGGGATGGAGGTTGGAACTTGGAAGGGGGCTCGTCCAATGTTGAATTTCAAGGGGATTGATGGTCAGTGGGTGACGCGCCTATTCAAGGGGGGATTAGCGACGGTTATGCTGCAGTGCTTGGGTTGGTTATTTCTCACTGTACCTACCGTAGGCGAAAACTGGGCAAAACGGACGAAAACTGCGGTGTAAAGTACAGTGCGAAATTATGCAGGAAGAATATACCTCTAACCACATACGGATTAGTTCCACAATCCTGAATTTTACGCATGTGCTACGCAGCTTGTACAGATCGGTATAAATGGTACAAATTAGGTAGTATTAAATTAACTTCCCCCATTGAGCCTACATACATGTGCCTATTATCTAGGAGAGGCAGGTCAATTGAAGTCTGTCTCGATCCTGCTTATCCTGCTCCCCATCCCATATTCTTTTTATGTGCTTGAACAATAAACAATGTTATGATTATTGTATGATACCTGCATGCTAAGATATCGGTAGATATAAATAACACCTGTAGCTATTAATAATAGGGAGTGAGGCTCTTGCCGCTGAAACTTCTAGATGTTACCTCAGGAGGTTTACGGAATAAAGGTAGGTGCATATCAGTTGATTAGGTATGTATGTGGAATGTATTTAGCTTGGGCCCTTCCATGTAGAGGTTCTAGACTACGGGGTCTCATTTCGACGTGTACTGCCTTAAGTTTCACCACCGGCATGGAATCACTTAACGGTTGGAAGGAGTATGAAGGCGAACCTGGTGAAGCATAAGGTAATAATTAACCGGCCTGTCAAGTTCGGGGCTAATTCATCCCCATGCCATTAATATATACATATATCCACTAATACATGCATCCATCATTCATCTATCATTCATCAATACTGACAATTGCTATTAACATCGCCTCTTTTCTCATTACCTATACCTACATCAGTAAATTCTTTCGCTTATTTGACGTTTGATCTGACGACACTATTATCATATTGTCATAGTGCATACACATTGGGGGGGCAACGTTGCGCCTACATACTTGTCCGTCCTCTGTTTATTGGAGATCGAGGATTCCTGTTCCCTTTCTCGTTTCCCCCTTTTTAGCCAATCGAATGCGATTGTTTCGCGTCAGGGTCCCCGTCAAACGCCACATTAAGGAAACGCCAAAAGGAAGGTCCCGTCGTCTGTTTGGCCTTAGCCGACGCCTCATGATCTACATAAACGATCTGTGCTGAACCGTCTCCTATTGGTGATTGTACACCTGATATGATACGGTAACTCTCACCGTCACCGCCGTGCAGCAAAGAAGAAAATCAGGAACGTAAATAGTCCACATGTGCCCCTTGAATGCATTGTTGCAAATGTGTGTAGCGTTTCCCCCTAACTAATGTAGTCAAGAGCCTGTCAAACTATTCCTTTTGTTTCTTTTAGTACTGCTAGCTCGGGGTTAAATATACATACGCTATCTACCGTTTCAACCGTGTAAAGATATATACATAAGTCGGTCAGCTTCGGATGATATTTATCTAATAACATGGCACACCAAGCTTTTACCAACAGAAACCAAATACAATACCTGTAGACAAGCTTTGCAGATACGCGCCGCCACATCGGGGGAAGTGCCAAGGTTTGATCTCGCAACAAGCGTCGATCCTCAGCCAGTCAACTTATCAGGGATTCTTCACAGCTGCACCTCTCGGCGAGTCGGTGTTGGTGATAGCCGCAGGAGGAATATCTACTTGGTGGAAGCCACGAAGATTTCACAATGGGTGAAATGTAATACTTGTGTTTTTCTCGTATCACGGAATTTTCCAATTAACGTGACACCAGTTACCTGGTTAAATATCCCACCGCCACCTAACCCAGTTGAAATGAGTCTCTAAGCCACCATATTTCTCAAAAAGTAGGAGTCCTCCTATCCCACCCGAAAAAAAAACACTGCATTCGTAATATGTTAGACGTGAGAAGGTTGCTCAATGATCAGTGACGGCAAACGAGAACAAAGCCAGGCACATTACGTGGCCAGATAATAGCCGTGCTACTCTCCCTTGCGTACAGTTTTCGTGTAATATCGCTATCTCCAAAGTTGTCTACATCCTTCATTAGGGAGAAGGTACCGGCCTAATCCGCCAAGCCTTTGAGCATTCAGGCCAGGTAATTTTATACACACGATACATATTTTCCGCTCCAAAAAAATCCGTCGATATCGTAGTATACTATAAATCGCAATTCCAAAACCACCGGCTTGCAACACGTCGCCCATAATCGTAATGCAAATAAGCCAACGTCTTAACTTTGCCACGTGAACTCGCTCAATGCCAACACTTTCTCACCCATCTTCCTCTTAGCAGCGGCGGCGACACCCCTCTCCGGATCAGCAAGCTGCTCACTGTAGCATAATTCAACGAGAGCCTTAAGCTCGTCGTAAGTAAACCTCTCCGCTTCCGGCACAGGGGATCCCTTAGCTTCGCGCTCCTTATCGCGCTTAGCCTTTTCGACGATCTGATCTGGGCCATCCTGGAATAAGCTATAGTAGTTTGCCGCACGCGTGAGATCTACGCCAGCCTCAATGTTCTTGAGGTTCTGCTGGAGCACGAGAATGTTTAGTTGCATGCGTTCGCACCCGCGCAAGTTCATAGGCTGCGTAGCGAGCGCGTTGGATACTAAATATGTGTTGATGAGCAGGCCCAAGCCTGTCCGCACAAACGCGATCTCCTTGTCGCGGAGGAAGCGCACAATCGTCTCATCGTACGCAACGAGTTCGGAATTCAACGACAGAACCGGCTGGTCAGGTTCTTTAATCTCCTGCTCACCTAGGACGTATGGTGCTGTTTCAGGAGAGAGCGCTACCCTGAGAGAATGGATAATACGGCATCGGATTTCCATATGCAACGTAAGGAGTACCATACCAGCGAATTCCTCATAAGAGGACACTATATTATCAAATGACCTACAAGATAATGAGCCAAGTGGCTACGGTAAAGAACGGCGAGAATACTTGAAGAACTTACTGGACAGTTTCCTGTGTCATCGGTAGGTATATGGGACCTTGATCCTCACTATTAGCCTTGCTGGGGTCGTTCAGGAGAGTCCACCGGCGATTCTGGTTCTTCGGTAGAGTAGGCTGAGAAGAATCGGTATCGAATCTAGTAATATGTCGCAGGCCAACAATTCTTACCGAGAGCCATTTCATGCTAGTGTATAGGAGACACAGAGATGAGATGACATCGCGGTCTTGTATGATATCGCTTGGCTCAAGAGATCGTTCATTGGCGTGCATAATAAGTAGTCCAACTTCCTTTTCAATCAACGCATGGTCGAGATTGTCCAAAGTCCAAAGCTTTTTGACCGTCTCTTGTATGTCTCCATCCCTAGTAGCCAATTCTGCAGAGTATCGTAACGCTTGTGGGATCGTAGTGGCTTCCTGCGCTTTGGCGACGAGTGATTTAAACCACGCAAGGCATCTATCATAGTATCTAGCCATTTGGGAGATAATCAAAGAGCTCAGCGCCTGGTCATGAGGAATCGTCCCAAGCATGCGACAGAAAGCAGTAATAACAGCAAAAAATGCTGTTGTTCCCTTGAAGACTGGACGACGCGCAACCAAGCCCCAGGCCGGGTCCTGCTGGAACGAATCTACTTCTCCAAATACTGTATCACTCAATTTGCTAAGCGTTTCATCCAACTGTGGCTGGAAAACATTAACCAGGAAATTATCAAGGAAGGATGTTAGAGTGCTTGCAGCCAAGTCCGACCCTGGGGGGACGATGACTTTCAAGCGTTGCAGGAATACTAGAGTCGGCGGTAACAGAAGACTCATGTTAAATACACTTGGCTCCACAAGCGATTTATAGGAGCCAGGTGCATTTCTATTATCAAAAGCTCCAGTATACGCACTCTTCCTCGACTCTCTCCCAGCTGATGATTTCTTGTCCGAAGCCTGTTTCTTTTGGGACGCGGATGTGAGACCAGGAACTGCAGCTCGTATAATCCCATCCAGGGCCTCATATTCGGTAGTCATCTCGACGGATTTAGGATCCGCCTCGGAGAACTTGAATAGATGCTCCCTGGATGTGTCCTTATTACCATTTAGCATCATACCCTGCCTAAGGGAGGTGTTAAATTGGTAGACATCTGCATCCGTTGTGACATAATTGTGTAAAAGGGAGCGTATCTCGTTCTGATATAGATTCCACAGCTCCTTAAAGCTCCCGAGGAGGGAGCTGTTGTTACCAGCACCCTCACGTCGAATGAGCGCCTTAATAGCCTCGTGGAAAACTCTATGCCCCTCGGCAATAGCCTCAAATTTACCATACAATGTCCATAATAGGTCATATATGACATCGGCGCGCATATGCGTCTCCCTGCTGCCATATATGTGCAGGCCCTGTGCATTACCTGCGCCGCCTCTTAAAGAGCTAGGGTGCCTCTGATCAACTTCATTTATTGTCTCGTTTACGATCGAAAACAACTCAACCGGGAGCCGTTGTTTTAGGGTATCAACCACGCTCTCTAACCGGCCAAGCTTATTTAATGACTCAACGACAAGACTAATATAGTAAAAGGTATCCGCTTCAGGGTTCTTTGCGGGATCTTCGGTTACCGGGCGCTCAAGATCCATCGTATCTAGGATTAAATGAAATGGGGTAAGAATGCCTGGGTCGGTATAGTTTTCATTGTAGGCACCCTGATTCTTGGCTAAGTTCTGCCATCGCTCTTGGCAATAGGGCGACTTCAGATAGAGATGCTCATGTAGCTCCTCGATTAAAATGTCCATCAGAGCGGTTTCCTGGTTAGCAAGGTAGCTTCTCAGGTCACTTAAACCTCCAATGTCGTCGAGTTCTGGTTTCCGCAGTTTTCGCAGTGCATTTTGCAAGACTTCGACAGCAGTTAGGAACCGCTTTTCCGATATTCTAGCCTCCAATTGGTCCGGCACCGTCCGCAAGTCCTCCAGTTCATTCAATGTCTGTAGAACATCATCGTACATCTGCGACGTCTTATAAAACTTCTTGAGTTCTGGATCTGTTGCACAGAGACTCGTCCTCGACGCTGCCAGAGATTCTTTCAGAGCACGTACGCGTTTCTGGGACGTTTGTATGCTCCCCTGTATCTTATGAAAAGTACCAATAGAACTATTGAAGCCTTGATGGTGTTCGTGTACGATATTTTTGAGGGAGTCCTGCAAGTATTGGTGTGTCTTCTTGAAATCTCTATATTCGTGTGCTCGGCCAACAGAACTGTTATCTAGCAACTGAAGTGCTAACGAGACAGGTATGCAATCATCCTGAACCATAGCAGGCCATTCGGACTTGATGAGCTCAAGTACCTGGCCTATCTGTTTCTCAGCGTTCGTTTCATTGGTGCGCTGGGCTCTAGAGGCCGGGGAGCTGTAACCAGCACCCCGAACGGATTCAAGGGGCGGTCTTCGGGGATTTAGCTGCTGAGGAGGGGTGCCAAAGCGATCGCTTGTGTAGCCATCGCCAAAGGGATCATATTCTTCGTCTTGCCTCGCGGCGGAACCGTAGCTGTTACCGTTGCGGTATGACCCGCCGTACCGATTGGACATGATCGCGACTATACATTCGGTTGGGGGAGGAACCAAAGCGGGCTACTGGTAGAAGCTACTACGCTAGGCGCTATAGCATGCTAGCAGGTTTCGTAGGTTTCGTAGGTTTCGTAGGTTTCGTAAGGTCTAGCACCTTTTCTCGTGACTTCGGTAGGATTAGACCTATCGCAAATGTCAGGTCTATTTGTCGGCTATGTGATAGGTCATTGTTGTAACTAGTAAGGAAGAAGGCTAAAGAGTGTCGTCGATATGCGACACGAAAGTTGCTAAGGTAATCGTTTGTTTTAAGGTTTAAAGTTGGTCTTGACCCTGACCGGCGGGGCTAACGTAGGATTGGCCTATGTGCCTAGTAAATGCGGTACCTATCAGACCCGCTGCATGTACCTACAGGTACCTAACCTAATATCAAGTATGTACTTCGTACAGATTACATTTTTATACATTGTCAAATCCATTAACTATTAAATCCACAAACTTTATATTCAACTTATACTATCACCAGTCTAATCAATATTCAAATAATAATCATTCATTAAGTTTCACATCAAATGAGGAGTTGTTCCACGAACCCGTCTGTCGTATTTATCTTATGAAGTGTATAAGATACCTAAAGTAGACGAAACACCATCAAAGCCATCCCGAGCACTGCTAAGCCTCCTTGAAGACGTCAACTCATTCCCGATCTCTTAGTAATTCAACCGGAAGACTCAAGGATGGCAAACGTACTCTAACTACACTGCCATATCCAGTAACCTACATAATATGTTATACTCTTCAGAAATCCTAGGCTTCAAACAGCTAACCGCCTAACCCACGGTTTGCTGATATCCGTGAAGAAGCTTGCCCCTTTCACCGTTGCCGGCGTGTCCTCAGTAACTATAACATTGCAGTTCGTAATCCAGTCCCCCTCAGCAGCATACTTTTCCGCGACATATCTGGCATAGTCGCTCAGCTTGCAGGATGATCCGGGGCCGTTATTGCAAGAAGGGATCGGATACACTGCATCATTCAAGCGAATGCGGAGGTATGTGTTGTTCGACCCATCAGAGTGATAAGTCCCGGTTTCACCATCCCCTTTCACAGTACAGCTTAGACGTTCGAAAGCAATTGTGCCTCTCATTGACACATACCGCGACCCTACCCATAGTCTATTGTCATCCTTCTCGGTAGCAGACAGCGCGGATTGTCCATCGAAAACGCCGCTTGCGGTTACCAGTTCGGTTAACTGTCCGTCATTCAAGAATGATACCAGAAGCTTCGGAAGGTTGAAAGTCGAGCCATTTACCCCCACGCCTGTGGTAGATCCGTTTTGCAAGATGCCAACGAGTGCACTCAAGAAAGGCGTCATCATTTTCTTGGCGAGGTCTGTACCTGGACCAATACCGTAGTAGTAACGGAGATCGTTGGAGTACTCGTATTGCTTCAACTCTTCATCGGTGAACACATCACACCAGGATGAAAGTTGGCCCGTGATATGACTCTCGAAACCGCATAGATAGGGTATCTGGGCGATATCGCCAGCTGTCAAAGATAAGTTCCCCTTTATCAACTTCTGCAGACGATCCTGAACAGGCGGGATCCAAATTTCATCCCAGGTTGACTTGTGTTCTCCCCCCTCTGAATCTTTGAAGTTGGGACACATATCCGAAGGGGCGAGTGAGTCCCCAACACCGGCCGGGAAGCCTCTAGACGTCACCGAGATTATGCTCCCCTTCCGAGAAGCGGCGACCCCCAAGTAGCCGCGAATAAACATGGACGCTGTCTGGAGGACCCGAGTATAATTGTTAGCCCATACTATGAACTCATCTCCCTCTCGGTAAAGACCCGGATACCTGCTGTCATCAGCCTAAGTACTATAAGAACAACGACACAAGACTAGAATAAACCTTGTACGTAGTGTATAACCCAGATCGAGTGCCTCCTTTACACCAGTAGGGTTTTCCATGCCAGTCTGCGATGCGGGGTCTTCAAGGACCGGCCGCCAATTTGAGAGGAATGATAAGCTCCCACTCGCGGTGTAGTTGCTGGTTTGAAACTGGATACGAGATTTTAGCTGATATTAAGACAATCTATTAAACAGCTTAGAGGCTAACCCGTTTGTACATCGATACCCATCCATCATAAGCTCCTTGGTCTGGGTACCTCGAACCGTGTCTCGAGACGTAGGCAGCTCGATCGACATGACAGTTTTGAGGAGGCTCAGGTGAAATTCCGAATACATTTGGGCCTGATTATAGTAATATGATGAGTAAAGTTTGAGGCTATATAGGTATTTTGGAATCTTACCGGCATACCATGGCCCATTAGCGCCCAGCCATTGAAGAGGGTTCGTCGCGCTTTCACTACTAGGGAAATTTATATCCTGGACTGGTGCTAGATATTGTGTTGTCGCATTACAGACTCTGTATACCAGAGATATGATAATGACTTGTGATATATGCATGGTGTTATCTTGCTAACCGTCAACTTGTAACACATAAAAAGGTAAACCCTTCGTTCGGTTTAACAGCCATGGTCGACAATAATATATATAACTACATCTACTAATAGCCCTGTATAAATGACAATTCTCAATTAGTACTATAAAATATACTATAAGGCAAGCATATCTATAGCATTACGAGTAACGCTCGTAAAATCAAGATAGTATTATCAGCGTAATACGCACGTGTCTAATAGTCGTCCTCTGGTTTGTGCAGATAGCTAGTCCCAAGAAGATGGTACTAAGCTGGTCGGAGATTGAACTACTAATTTGGGTCGTCACCCATTCCATGTAGTAGCCCGCTATCAAATACTACGATCTTCATGCTCTTGATAGTCAAGAATAGGTAAAGAGATTTACGAAGTTCTTAAGTAAGAAAATAGAAGTCTTCTATTGGACAAGTCAACGGGCACTTAATTATATGTATGTTCACCTGCACGTCATAGGTACCTAAGTATTTCGCACTAGCAGGTCCTCTATTCCGCGTACCGGTGGGTCCCGGCTCCGGTTTAGAACGTCGCTGCACGTCTCCTGCATGTCTCCTGCATCACCGGCTTCCGGACATCTACCAATAAACTGCCCTACAAGCTTCCATGGCCTCCCAGCTAACATAATCTCCACAAGTGTCCAATCCAAACACCCAAATAAAAATGCCGACCAGAATACCCAAACCAGAAGACTTCGAGCACCTAACCCCCTCCTTACACACATCCCTAATCTTCCCCGAAGTCCCGGAAACTACCACCGCCATCCTAATCCTCTTCCACGGCCTCGGTGACTCCGAAGCTTCCTTCGCCACCTTCGCCAAAAATCTAAACCTCCCCGGCGTTCTCGCCATCTCCGTACGCGGCGTGTCTCCCCTTCCCCCGTCTCTCCTAGGTCTCCCTCCCGCTGAAGCTGCGCAGCCAACCCGGCATTTCCACTGGGGAGATGACTTGGCCCTATCGCCGGCGACCGGGGACTTGGATCCCGACCCGGGATTTACGAAAGCCGAGAGCTTGGTGCTGGGCAAACTGATTCGCGAGACGCTTGTTGAGAAGTGTGGCTGGGAGACAAACGACATCCTGCTCTTTGGCTTCGGGCAAGGCGGCTCGCTGGCTCTAGGCCTAGCGTCAAAAATCCGCGAGGGCGAGAAAGTCGTGGACGTGACCGAGGGGAGCAAGACTATGCTAGGCACGGCATTTAAAGGCGCCGTGTCGATTGGCGGGCCATTGCCGCCGAGCACGATACCGACGCTGAGCGCGCGAGAGAAGGCTCGCACGCCGGTGTTAGCGTGTCATGGCAGGTCAAGCGAGATTCTCGATGACGATGCGATAGACTTATTGAAGAGGGAGTTTGTAGATGTAAGGGAAGTCAAGTGGAGGAAAAATGACGACGGCATGCCTCAGAATAGAGACGAGATGTTGCCGATTATGCAGTTTTTCGCTGAGAGATTACGCGGGTGGTAGAGCCTACCATCATACTAAGTAATACCGGCAAATAGTCACTATTAATCCTGGGGGATAATGGGGTTTTATGGAAATAAACTGTATGTGTAATTTATTTGGTGAGAACTAAATAGGTACGCTTGGTCAAGTTTCATCTAACCCGATATATATACCTAGGTACCTAAAATATACATATAGGTATATATGTGTCCAAGTGCTCTAATGATCACTTTACTACTTGATAGCATAAGAGGGAACATCATGTCCCATTAGTGCTAATAAACATAAACGAACGACGGAGTTCGAGTTGTTTATGTTACAGAAAACTCGACACCAACCCTCTAGGGTTTGTTACCAAAGGCTGCATACACCTGAATAAGTACACATCCGCTGCATGATAGTTAAATACAAAACCTGGAATACCTCCCATCATCCACTCCACCAGAACGCCGTGGCTATGCAAAGAAGCAGGCTATTATGATACATTCATTGGCGATTGTAATTCAGCTATTACAGTAGACTCGTTTAAGGTAAGCCCGATTATTTTCGCTCGTCGTCAACTATTAGGCCGATAAAGGGGAATTGTGGGATCCGCCCTTTCGCCGTCCTTGAGGAGCGGCGTAAGAATCGATCCTAGAGCCCTCGTCTCTGGTGGTTGTGTATTATCAGTTTCGACCTTAGGACTATCATCACTTAGCAGGCTAGTGATATCGTTCGTCCGGCCTAGCCCCGAAAGCTTTTCGGTCGAGTGTATATCGTAAAGTTGCTCGCCACTATCCAAAGGTTCATCCTCTAACTCTTCAGTATTGCCTAACTTTGCAGCATTACCGACATCCTGGCCTCCGAGAGATGTGAAGGTATCGCTGCCTGGTTCCGCCTGTTCTATTTCATGTTGAATTGTAGAGACAAGAACAGAGTTTGGATCGATACAATCATAGAAAAGCATGAACACTCCACCTTGTGCCAAGACAGTCTCTTCGGATACCTCCCACACACTCTCGTCACTTAAGCGCCACCATTTCGCATTTGTATCTGAGTCGGTACACCCGCCATTGTTTTCATCGACTCCATCGACTAGGGTACTTTCGTCTCCTGCGGTATTATCACTTCCAATACCCGAGTCGGATTCTTCGTCGTCAAGTTTCGATGGCTTACAGGGATGTCTTCGATAACAAACGTAATGGCCATTTTCATGTCGTCCTTGATGAGTTATGACCGCGCGTAGCTCATAAAGTGGACCACTAATCCTAGAAGGCCTCATATCACCCGAAACCATCGATAACTTCGGATCTGTAACCCATTGCTCTTCATCGTCAGAAGTACTGGCTGCAGAATCCATCTTTCCCTGAATGAGGCTAGCTGGTCCGCTGGCACTCCCTAAGCACCATGGACCAAGGTCGAGCGTCTTAGGAAATCGCACCGCTGCGAGGTTCTTGAACATATGACCCGTATTTTCGTCAAATACCGAGCGATTCATATGAATGGCAAGGCTCTGGGGTGGGCGTGCTATAGCTACCTGCTTGGTCTTAGTCGAGCTGACTCGTTTGCGTATTTCGCATTTATCTTTTAAGGTAGTTTCCTGGAAATCGTCCTCCTCAAGAGCAAGTTCTACGACTTCTAATCGGGAATTAAGCTTTCGTAATTCAGTCTCGGTCGCGTCGTCTCCTCTACGAGACTGAAGGATTTTTAGCAGCTTCCGATAGCTTAGTAGTGTACACTTGGCACACTCAACTCCCTCGATTGTCTCTAAATCTGTGTAAGAATCTAGTCGCTCATAGAGATCGTGTTCTGTTTGCTCAAGTCCGAGATTGAGAGTGAGACAATTGAATGGGGTCATGGAAAGCCCGTCGGAATAGCCACACTGAACGCATGCTACTCGTTGTGCTACTAAGCCCTCAAGTGGATTTCTTAAAAGTCGAGCGTCCGATCCGGCTTTAGAAAGGACTGGTAGTGACTGATATCCGCTGTCATCACTGTGCTGGCTGTCCTCGGTATCATCTCTTATACCAGCCGCTTCAAACCCGGGTGAATGGGAAATAGGTTTTACTGTTTTCATGATCTCCTTTTCAACCTCATCTAGTATCTTGGAGAAATATTCCTGGGCGTCTTGCTGTTGCCAAGTGTCTAGAGATTTTAGCCTTTTCGGCGTCCATAGGGTCTTCCCATTATAATTATTGCCCGTTAACTTCGAAATGAGGTCTCGTAACGAACTCGCCGAACCTAACTCCCCGTCGCTATCAGAACCATCTTGTTCGAGGCCCCTCGCAAGATATAACGGGAATGGCCTTAGCGACGATAGTCCCTGAAGGATGCTGTTTTGGAAGCAGGAATTATCGTAGTTTCCTAGGCCGGGGGGTTGGTCGGTCTTATATTTGACAAGCGTGCTGTTTGATAGACTAGAAAGACTTCTTCTGCCGGCGTCGGCAACGGATGTTATTATGCCACCTGGCCCATCCATCCCAAGTATTCGTCTAAGAAGTTCACTCTTAGCGGCGTGCGATCGAGGCTGGGTCGATGACATAGACCCCGGAGTCGGGAATATCGGTGGGTGTAGCCAGCCGTCGAGAGCATAGAGCACGGCCGCGGGAGTTATAGTTACTATAAAGTCCCAAAGAAGCTCTCCGGGATGCCGTGGTCGCGAGAAGGGCGAAGTATGGAGATACTGGTAGAAGATGGTGAATAGAAGGAGGAGTAACGGCAAGAGCACGCTGGGTTGCTGCAATCGTTCTAGTAAAATATCGGGGATGTAATAAGTATAATTGTTGTTAAGGCGGTCGGGTTGTGCCTTAGAAGGGTGGGAGCGCATCCTGGAGTTTGTAGACTGCTGTTGAAAGATAGAGCATGTGATGATAACTTCCGTGGGGTATTAAGGCAGTAATTTATTGTTGACGAAAGTCGCCATCGCAGTGAGAAAATATTTGCATATCTCTAGCTGCCCATCTCTAGATTTATATCCACGTACGGCGATGTGAAAGGTAGGTATCTCTCAAAGCATATGTTCGTTGTTTGTTACGGGATGATTAATGAGTTGTGTTTTTTATTGGAGGAGATAAAATCGGGGACTACCTACTTAGGTACATACTGTGTAGGTGTTGAAGGCAGGGCTGATGTGACAGTCTATTTTAGTGGGTCTCCAAATAGAGAAACTTTCCGCTAATCACGTAAGGACCCTACAGCTGGGATGGATTGGTGATGTAGGTACTCGCACATATAATAAATTGAGGAAAGTACTTTGCCGTATCTGTAAAGAAACCGTAAAGGATAGTCGCTGCAAGAAATATAATGTCTGATTGGCTATAGCTGCTGCATAGGTCCCTCCCCCAGACTTCTTATCGGATTTTAGAACGGGTCGTTATCACACGACCCTGCGGGGCACTTTTTTCTTTTTTTGAAAACATCCAAGGTTAGGTTAGTAACTTGCAGATGCGTCTAAGACTTGGTTGAAAAGAGTCGTCTTCGTCAAGAAAACTTTCGCAGAACCCCGCGAATCGCAGAAGTCATGGCTAAGGGCGCGATATCAAAGAAGAGGAAAGGTATGCAATTTTATTCTTATTGTTTCGTCTTCGGCCGCATTTCATATAATTAACAATACATGCTCTACGTAGCTCCCTCCATTCACTCGCGGGCCGTAAGACGTGCTACTTCTCCAAGTATCGATACGGACAAGTCCCTGAAGAACGTCAAACCTCCTGCCGAATCAGTCGATCATCGTC
Organism: Daldinia loculata; assembly: GCF_022478755.1. Lineage (NCBI taxonomy): Eukaryota > Fungi > Ascomycota > Sordariomycetes > Xylariales > Hypoxylaceae > Daldinia > Daldinia loculata. The sequence goes on along the minus strand of NW_026054879.1, from coordinate 117,201 downwards.
CTTCTGTGCTTGCCATACATCAGGGAGCGGGAGTTTCAAAAAAGACGACGAAGAGTAGGAATATGAGCTCTAAAGCAAGAAGGAGGTATGAGAAAGGGCAGGATCGTGCTGCAAACATTATGGAGAGGACGGAGCGGAAGATTGCCAAAAGCAAGGGCCAAGCTCGAACGATTCAGACACGAAGGAAAGCCTGGGACGAGATCAACAACCAAATACCCGCAAACAAGAGTGAATCTCAAGGAGAGGTGGACAATGAAGAAGACGAGGCATCCGAATTGGACGAAGAGATGGATGATGCACAGCTTGAAAAAGCCCACGATGGTGCTACGTCGGTAGACAAGGTTCCTTTACAAGAAATAGAAGAAGAAGATGAGATCCTTTGATCTTCAGGAATCCGAGTAGAACATCCATCCTTCTGGGCGTTATTGGTGTAGGAGGGGAAATTCATTATTTGTGGCTTTAAATACATAGTGAGATACTTCTTCGTCTATCTCACGATAGGACGCGAGAGGTTAACAATGCGATTCGGATTCGGATTCTATCGCCAATGGCTAATCGGAGGGTTTGAATATGAAGGTACCACTTAAAAGATTCCAGCTTATCGATAAATTAGACTATCGCGGGCCCACTTATACTTACATGGTTGCATGGACATTCCATCTTTGCAGATTGAATAACGTTTCTAGCTTTCTCATACCTTGCAGAAATCAAAGCTAAACACTCGCATCTTCAATTCTATTTCTTAACTCCCTTCTACAATGCCGCCACTAATGCAGCAGAAACGCATGACCGCAAATCCCGCGCGACCATCCCGTTATCGCGCTGGAAAGCCGACGGGCGCATCATCGTCCTCTGAATCTGGTTCAGAAGCTAGCGACGCCGAGGTTGACCAGCAGCAACAAAAGACCCAGCGTAAAATCGCGCCACCGCCCAAAGTTCCAAGTGCAGGCAAAATCATCAGTAATCTCAGCAAGGTAGATCTCAACGAGCGCCAAAAACAAGAACAGGAGTCGAATGCTAGACGCGTCGAGGCCGCGAAAGCAGCCCGCCTGGCTGCCGAGGAGGGTTTCGTCACAGAAGAAAGTGAAAGCGAAGAGGATAGCGAAGAAGGAAGTGACGAGGATGACGACGAAGAGGAGGATGAAAGTAGTGAAGAAGAGGCCCCACGGCGGCTAATGTTAAAACCCAAGTTTGTACCTAAAAGCCAGCGGAACGGTAATGGCAGCAAAGAATCCACCCAGGAGCAAGACGAGGTAGCTAAGCTAGCTGAGGAGGAGGCGAAGAAGAAGAAGGCTATGGACGAAATGGTTGAGGAGCAAATGCGCAAAGCTGCGGCGGCACGCGCGGCCAAGAAAAAGCACTGGGACGATGTTGTAGACGAGGAAGAAGACGTCGATACCGAAGACGATGTAGACCCGGAAGCCGAGTATGCCGCATGGAAGCTACGCGAACTCAAACGTATCAAACGAGAGCGTGAGGCCATCGAAGCTCGCGAGAAGGAAAGAGCCGAGGTCGAGCGCAGAAGAAACCTGACGGAAGAAGAACGGAAAGCGGAAGACGAAGCTTTCTTAAGCAAGCAGAAGGAAGAGAAAGACGCGAAGGGAAAGATGACGTACATGCAGAAGTACTTCCACAAGGGCGCATTCTACCAAGACGAGGCCGAAGCCGAAGGCCTGGCCAACCGAGACATCATGGGCTCGCGATTCGCAGACGACGTCAAGAACCGCGAGTTGCTTCCGAAGGCGCTGCAGATGCGTGATATGACGAAATTGGGAAAGAAGGGCGCTTCCAAATACAGGGACCTCAAATCCGAGGATACGGGCCGATGGGGTGATATTCGCGACACGAGACCGGGGAAAGAATTCGACCGATATAATGTCGATGACAGATTTAAATCCGATCATGCTAGAGAGGCGTCTGGTCCTGGCGGAGCTAACGCGGTGCCGATTGGCGAGAGGAAATCCGTTCGCGGCGCACCGGAAGGTCCTAGGAACTCAGACCGGGGACGGGATGACGATAGATACCGCGAGCGGGAACGAGACCGCGATCGAGATAGTTATCGCCCGGGAGAAGATGATAGGCGCCACAGAAATAGGTCCGGATCTAGGTCTAGATCCCCTAGGAGACATGATAGGGATGATTATAGTAGTCGAAGAAAGAGAGATTCGTCACGGGACGCAGGTCGCTACGAAAATGATAAGAGGCGAAGAATAGAGTCTAGGTAGACCTAATTTCGCTTTGCAGCTTGTGTGCAGATACTAGTTTATAATAAATTACGTGAGTTAGACGTACTCTAAGGAGTATATCGCCCACTCGATACCTATAATACCCAATCTATCTATATATAATGCGCCCTCTCTATGCTCTACTTCTTATGCCCTCAATGTTCCTTACGGGATTGTGATGTCCTGAATTTTCTAAGCTGCAGTACTGCCCTGGGTGGTGTCGGTAGAATAACCAGGGGGCGGCGACACTCCTTGGGCGTCATGGCCTTTAAGGTAGTCCTCCTTCTCTCCGATCTGCTTGCCTCCAGCTTCCCATCTCTGCACCTGCTCTGCACGCTTCTCGGCACAAAGTCTCTGCAGCGCAGGCCAGTAGACATCGTGGGTGTACTCAAACTGCAGCTCGCCGCCCGGGAATTCCGCCCACAGTTGCTCCTTCGGGACGTACTGCGTCATATCCTCGTTGAACTTCAACTTCTCCCTCGTCAACGGGTCGATGAACGGCGTAATGAGCTTGAAGAAGCCGTTTACAACCCAGGGGACTATAGTTCTCACATTAGCTCATGTAGTATAGCATAATCTATTATCGTAAGGTTACTTACTGTTGATAATCATGGCCCGTCCGAGCCGCTCGGGATAATGCGTCTGGAGGATGCCCAGGACCTCGCGGCCTTGGCCGATGCCGGGAGCGGTGTTTGTACGGCTCTTGCCCGACTTGAAGTTGATGAGGAGACTGAGGGTTTCCTGCTGAGCTGGCATGAGGTCTATGACCCGCTCGAGCATGAAAACTAGATGTTGGACTTGTCGAGGCGAGACCTCCGTATTCTGACGTCCTGGATTTAGGTAATGACAAGGACGGCAATGCTTGTCGTAACCAAGCAAGATTTGCTTTCCAGTAGCATTCTCAGGTCCGATGTGGTCTGCAGTTAATTCCTCGACCCCGTATTCTCTCCTCCAGGCCAGAGTTTCTTGCAGACGCTTCTCTGCGTCCTTTTCATGCCACTTGGTAGCTCTTAGGTATCTTAGCAGACACTCTCTCGTGAGCCACATCTTCTCGCCATCGGTCAAGGGACCGCTCTTCTCTTTAGATTGAACTTCCGTCCATTCCTTCACGCGGCTTAGAAGCCAGTCATACTTGGTTGTCTGGTCGGCAGTAAGAGCCGGCTTCTCAGGTACGGTGCTACTTGCTGTGGGAGCCGAAAGTGGCGTCCTAAGTATGCCAACCTCGTTCTTCTCTTCGAGGGCCGAAGGCTCGGAACTTCCAGGAGCCGTTGCTGTGCTAGACGTAGACATTTTGATCCGTAATATTGATAATACCAATCTCTACTTAATCCAAGACTCGACGACGCGCTTTTCTAACTTATCCGCGTAAAAGTTATTTGCGTTAAGTGAGTTGTTGGGTTACCGGTGGCTTGTGCTTTGAGCCAAGCTGATAGCTCCCAAGTTAGACTTGAGCTCAGGTACCTGAAGCTACGTCCAACCAATCGGGACCGCCTATGGTGGACCATTAGTGCAACTGTGCCAAAATCAAGAAAATTGGTGGCACTATGTCTAATAGGGTAATAATAACGTTAGGGGTACAGTGTAGGCTCGATTATTTGCCCTGTATACACAATTTACAAGGTAATATATATCCCTTTTGAACTTAATAGTATGATAACTTTACGAATATTTATCCAAGTCTTTTTTAAAAGATATTAATATTTCGATTAATAAATAATAAAAATTATGGTTCAGGTTGCATGCTATTTGATCTAATATTGGTAAAGATATTAAAAAGGCTATAAACGTAGCTATACGGGCCACCTTCTCAAAAGGTTTAAAAGATTAGCCAATCAGATTGAATTGTCAATCCAATGTTCAATTGCTTCATATCCACGTATAAACAATAAACACATTCAAATAACTTTACAAAGATAACAATCCAAACGTTATAATTGATATCATTTCAAAGCCTTAATTAATGCGAAAATAATGATTCAAGTTGCATTTGAATCGGCCTTTTGGCTGTTATGTTGTAATAGAATCAAATAGCGCTTGTCTACCTAGAGAGGCAAGCACGTGATACCTTTTAAAAGCACCTCGATAAAGTTGTTCCAAACAGACTCCAGATACTTTAATAGCAATATAATACTCAGTACATATCGCATAAACATGCACTTTGGTCCATTATTTTCGCATTAATTAAGGCTATAAAATAATACCAATCGTAACGTCTGGATTGTTGTTATTGTAAAGTTATTTGAATGTGTTGTATATTGTGTATAAGGCAATCCTTTATATTTTACCTTGTATATACCCCGCATAGTGTACTGTGCACTTAGCGTTCTTTGCTATATTACCCTTTTTGGAAAATTCCGACCTATTTTATTGATTTTGGCACAGTTGCACTAATGGTCCACCATACCGCCTCCTAATATTGCTTCTCAATCCACAATTTTCTGCCCTTTCTTGCTAGGAAATCACCAATCACAACACGTCCGTGATGGAGCAGGATAACGAACCACCTCAACAACAGTAAGACAGCAATCAATCGTCGGACTTATTCAGGAAGTTTATGATGATGAATTCATTTATGTCCAGTGGGCGTGCCAGGATTATTTGCCTAAAAGTCTATAGTTATACAGTATCCTTTTACACTTAGTTACACGATACGCGTCTATGGCGTGTGAGACGACTGTAGTAACCGATTAGATAAATTGCTCGAGAATTGTATAGGAATTTCCAAGGCCTCTAGTATGCCTAGCTTCCGCTTTAGATAATTGCGTTATAGCAAAGCCATTCCGGGGACAGTTTATAGACTGGAAATTCTGGTTATTTTTCGAACGTGTTTGCGAGTTCTCTAGGATTAGAATGCGACGGATTGTAGTTGTTATTGTAGTTGTAACTATGTTAGATAGTTAGTAGATTCGAAGAAGAAAATATGTTGTATTGTGTAAGGTTTCTAAAGTGGCACCCTGCCCTCAGGCTCTTAGATACCCCTCAATGCTTTACACATTCCTTTCAAGGTGGTACCTATCTAGGTAGGTATGTTCCGGTAAGTTAGGAAGGAAGAGTTGGGTTTTAGAAATGGTAGTTCGAGGCAGCCATTTTCAAGCACATGGAATATATCAGAAGGCACCGCTCTTGCTTCCCTACCTGTGTGCCTTCTACACTAGAACAGCAACCTGATTTAGTAAGAGCTAGAACCCCAGGCATCTTACAAACAGACCTTGGTAATACAATTGACCAAAGTTAAGTCTAAAGCCCGCTTTAGGGAGAAGTCACGTATTTAGAATCGGTATAGTACATGTAGTGAGTATAGGAAGCTTTTATGTTCTCCATTACGAGCAAGATATACATACGCATTCCTCTTTGGAAAGAAAGTGTGCCACCTTAAAATGGTATAAGGATTGCCAATTAGATCTAATGAGCAATGTATCTATGCCTCACTTGCAATTGAGGACATGGTATATACATGTATGTAGTTGAGCCCGAAGGTGAAAGGTAGAAGGGGAACTCCCACTAAAATTTAACAGGGGTAACTTTTGCACTTGTACCTAAGTACCGGGACCCACAAGCCACCAATAACTCGATAAACCACTTAACGCGAATAGCTTAAGACGCGTCTAAGTTAGAAAAAGCGCGTCGTGGAGTCTTAAATCAGTAAATTACCAGGAGAGACTGTGGCAATAATTTTCGTTGTTTGGTATCCAACAGCACAGCACAAATTGAGATCATACCCAATTGACCATGGCGGAGGCAGAATTAGTAGAGCTAAACGAGCAGTTCGGTGCGCCGAACAAGGAACTACAGCCCGATGTCGTCTCTGAGCTGCGATCCATCATGCGGATACATTCCCTGTCTGCTCAGGACTTATTTTTCAAGTGGGAGTCTTACTGCATAAAAATGGACATGGACGGGAACAATCTGTCCGTAGAAAGCTTGCGGGCCCTCAAACAAGACATCCAAGATGCCTTAGAGCGAAGCAATCGAACGCATCAGGTCCATATCAAGACGGAGAAGCGCTCAGCTGGAACACCGCGCAGCAATGTTAAGAGTGGCGGGGATGTCTACGGGATGTTAGAGGGAATGGTCCCTAGTACTCCAGCTACGGCGAAGTTGAACAAGAGCGCCTCCAAGAGTGCCGCTAAGAGACGAAATCAGCCCGATACCCCCTCGATGGCTCGGGAATTGGAGTCTCTAAATGTTAGCTCGTAAGTCACTATCAGGATACAATACCCGTATAACGAAGACTGAGAATTTGCAGAGCAACTTCCTTTAATGACCGCCAAAACCCAGGGGAGGTGATAGAGGTCCTTAATAACCATCTTAAACTCCCTGAGCCACCAATTGCACCGCATTCAGAATCGCGGATCAAATTGACCGCAGCTTCGGACATGAAAAAACTAGGTTACAAAACGCTCGCTATGAAATCTTCAGAAGCATCTGAGATTCTAGACGACCGGATAGACGAATTTCTAGGATTAATAAGAGATCACAAAAACATAGATGAGAGCGAATTCGGCAGTGCGGCCAGTCAAAGTACCACGGAAATTGTTGCTGTGGGCCGAATTGCGTCTGATTCTTCGGAAGGCAAGCTTAATGCAGCATCTCTTGTTTTAGAGACTTCGAGGCGGACCGGGGGAGGTCGAAGAATCCCCCTGAACTTACAAAAGCTTAATGGTCGCTATCAGTTTTTCCCAGGACAGATCGTCGCATTCAGAGGTATTAACTCATCCGGGAATGAATTCCTTGTCCAAGAAGTACTGGAAATGCCCCTATTGCCCAGCGCTGCATCTACGCCGGCCGGTATCGAGGCTCACCGGGAGAAACTTCGGGGTGGCCCAGACGCAATGGACTCGGGCGATGAGCCGGCACCGTTAAATATAATATTCGGCTCAGGTCCCTATTCAGCTGATGACAACCTCGACTTCGAGCCGCTTCACGCCCTCTGCAGCCAAGCGGCAGACACGTATGCCGACGCCCTCATCTTAACAGGACCGTTCATCGACGTCGACCACCCTTTGATTGCTACGGGCGACTTCGATCTCCCAGAAGACGCGGCTGTAGACCCAGACGCCGCAACAATGTCTACGGTTTTTAAGTACATGATTTCTCCAGCCCTGAACCGACTTGTTGCATCAAACCCGACTATCACCATTCTGTTAGTACCGTCCGTGCGCGACGTTATCGAGAAACACGTATCCTGGCCCCAGGATCCCTTCCCTAAAAAAGAATTAGGACTACCTAAGGCCGCACGTATAATCGGCAATCCCATGACTCTATCCATCAATGAGATGGTACTCGGAATTTCGTCCCAGGATATCCTTTGGGGTCTGCAGCACGAGGAGCTTGTCGGTAGCCGGCCTCCAGACAACCACTTGTTCTCGAGAGCTCCTAAACACTTGATCGAGCAAAGGCATTATTTCCCTATATTCCCTCCAGTAGACCGGCAGAAACTGCCCAAGGTCGGAACGGCAGATGGACTTCCACCTGGTGCCGTACTTGACACGAGCTATTTAAAGCTGGGAGAAATGGTGACGGTGAGACCTGATATTATGATCATTCCGAGTGCTTTGCCTCCGTTTGCAAGGGTATGTATAAACTATAACCCCTTATTTGTCAAACACACTTACTAACATATGCTAGGTTGTGGAGAGTGTTGTAATCATCAACCCAGGATACCTCTCGAAAAGGAGAGGCGCAGGGACGTATGCTCGAATGACTCTGTTTCCACCGACGGTGACAGATGAAGAGTTAAGTAATGGAGGTATGGTTAGTCACAAGGTATTCGAAAGGGCTAAGATCGAAATCACGAGGATATAATGTATACAATTGCCCTTATCAAGACGGACTCCAGGGACCTCGTGATAAAATATAAATGCCGGCTAACCTAACCCTCTTATAACCAATTTATAATGTATCTATCTGTCAGACTAGTTGACTAGAATTATACCCCAAGGTTAAACTAGTTTGGAGATTATTTATTGCATTTTTCTAGACGCCCGTGAGCTTATACATGTAATTAGGAAGATGTCTGAAGACGGGTAACTTTGAAGCTTGTACCTTTCATGTATAGAGTACATAAAAAAGGTACATGGACATTTGCTGCGGACTTGAATTGAGAGCTCCACATCTGCAACATTAAACCTACCCCAAGAACTTCCAACTTCCAGACCAACATCCAGATCAGCAACTATTCGCAGAGAAACGACAATACATAATAGACTACCCGAGACAGTACACCTCAATACAGGAACCCAGATCGCATGCCCTAAAGTACACGAACGCATCAGCCAGACAAGAGCAATGTCAAACCTCCAGCCCGTAAAGGGCAGTAGTAAAGACCAACCGGGCCTACGGTACCCGACGAGCGGCAAGACAATCTACCACCGACCGCTAAACCGCACCAAAGCCGCCGAACTCAGCGGCTCCAGCTTCGCCTATCTTTTCTCCGAGATGGTAGGCTACGCCTCGAAGAAGATAGAGAGCATACAAGACTTAGAAAAGCGGTAAGTTAGCTAGTTAGCTATCCGAGGCCAGGCAAGCAAGCTCGAGTGCTAATGCGACCCAGACTCAACGCCCAAGGCCACCCCATCGGCCTCAAGCTGCTCGACCTCCTCCTATACCGCGAACCGCCGCGCTCGCAGACGCGGCCGCTAAACATCATCACGCTCCTGCACTTCATCAAGATCAACGTGTGGCAGCACCTATTCGGGCGAGCAGCCGACGGCCTGGAGAAGTCGTCGGATCCGTCCAAGCCCGACGAGTACATGATCATCGACAACGAGCCGCTGGTTAATCGCTACATCAGCGTGCCCAAGGACATGAGCCAGCTCAACTGCGCGGCGTACGTAGCGGGCATCGTCGAGGGCGTGTGCGATGGCTCGGCGTTCCCGGCGCGCGTCACGGCGCACAGCGTCGGTAAGCAGGAGGAGGGCGAGATGTGGCCAGGACGGACGGTTTTTCTGGTTAAGTTCGCGCCGGAGGTTATGGAGAGGGAGGGGTATTTGGGGAAAGGCTGAGGCTGGGATGGTATATTTTGAGTGAAGGGGGGAATCTAGGCGTGGTGGTTCTAGCATTGCAACGGCGTTCGGGACGGTTTGCCAGTCGGGAATCGAGGATAGGGTTCATTTTATATTAGGAGCATGGTATCACCGTGTCAGAAGATAGGGTGCGAGTTACGATATCAAGGCAGTCCAAAGTCAATAGGTGACTGTCTTAAAGAAAGAAAGAAGGATTATGTTACTACGCCGATTCGCCGTGAAACGCCAGTTCCCCATCAAGACTCACGCTTCTATGAACCTCTCCGGCCCATTACCAACGAAGCCGCATCCTCCAACAATACAAGCCAGCCAGTTCGTCACCGCGGCAGTCCCTTATACGATGCTCGACCCGCACCCCCCGACTTCCCCACCGCAGGCCCCTTGCCCATGAGCTCGGCGAGCCCCAGATCCTTCCAGGCGGCCTCCCTGTTGCGCTGGGTAGCTTTCTGTATACCGAAGGCGGCATGCTGGTCGGGCACGACGTCGTCCTCGTCCTCGGGGTTGATGGGCTGGTGGTGCGGCGGCACGTAGATGTCGTCGTCGGGCAGTTTGTCCTTGCAGAAGTCCTCGAACATGTCGGCGTCGCGCGGGCGCTGCATGTGCACGTACGTGTAGCAGCTGTCTTTGTTCTAGGGGAGTGGGTAGGTTAGCTTGAGAGCAGGTAGAGTAATTGGTTGCCTTGGGAGGGAGGGCAGAAATACCATTGTGCTTGTATAAGCAGGTTTCTTGGATTAGGTAGTATGATGTGTTTCTGAGGTGTTGTTGACTGGTATTTACATGTGAACTGAAGATGTCGTATATAGTGTATTAGGTGTACCTATGTACAGTGGGATTAGGTGGGATGTGATTGATGCAAGTTCCCATCGTGCTTAGGTAAGGCTGTAGGTGTGGGGCGTTATTATTCTCCAGCCGCGCAGCTCGAGATCCGCGGACGGTTTCCCTTTCCGAATCCCAGAATGTACCTATACTTCAGGGTACCTATTGGTAGACCTCACATCCACATGGCACAGGGTATACAGGAATCGCATCTGATTTCCTCTCAACTACGAACGGAACTGTCTATCTAACCGAAAAGTGTACAATATGGTATCCCTTTAGTAGCAGACGGCCCGACCAGATACTCCCAAAGACTCCATAACGGACCATGACCCTACTTATAAAGGGATCGCAGCTCGCACAGCGTTACTCATCATATCAGTAAAAGGTATCAAATCCTACATGTGTAGCTAGCTGTCCTCCCACGGCACTATTTCTGTAACACTCGTGAGCGATCTCACAAACGGTGTGTGTTACGGTATTGTACCTAATCGGAAATTAGGGGGTATCATCACTCTCTGTTAAGACATACTAGACAGGTTTCAGGAGGACATATCCCGTTCAAAGTCCCGCCGATGTGTTTAGAGAAACATAGTTCGGGACATTCTTCTGAACTGGCCGAGTTTCTTACGCCGAGTCCTGCATACACTCAGTGTTAGAGTGGCTTACGATTTCTAATAAACCGTATCTATACTCGACTTAATAGGTAATTTGCAAAGGGAGGCGGTAGTATCAAGGCGTAAATAAAGCGAGTATAATAATAATTCATCGTTGGTTGCTATTTTCGACACAGCTAGAATATCGCCTTCAGTATACCCCCTTTAGCATAACTTCAACCTGCGAGTTGTTATGAATCCATATGAACCCCATCTCAACGATACCCTAGGACTAAATTCACTATTCTAACCATCGTACGTCACAACGTTTAAACGTTTTTAAGTAAGATAGACTCCAATTCCATAATCCCTATCAACGTACCAGCCGCGGTGGCCCTTCGAAATGCACTCGCTCATCACGGAGTCGGACAGGTACTGAGCGGCGAGCGCAGGAGAGATAGTCGAGGTGCCGATGCGCTGGGGGCAGACAGAGGCGGTGCAGTTGCCGGACACGGCGTGGTAGCAGCCTTCAACTAGTTTGACCGTGATATCGGCCTGCACGGTTCGAAGTTGCTTGATCGCGCCAAGGCAGTCATCGGCGGAGGGGACTGGGCCCTATATATTGTATTAGCAAGCGTATTTATTGTGTGCTTCATAGAACCGTCTTTAATAAATAAGCTACTTACAACTTCCGAAGCAGGTTCGTAGCAACGATGAACTGCGTCGCGGCGCTGCATAGCATGTCCGACAGTCGAGTCGGCAATCATGTCGCGGAGGACGGTCTCTTGCATGAACCCAGACGAAGAGAGAGATCCTGTACCCTTGATAACAACGGCAGCTGCAGAGGGTGCTAGATTAAGGACGCCGGTCGTGATGACGGCCAAGGCGGCCATGCGCATGAGAAACATGGTGAATATCGCGAGCCGGTGTGATATCCTAGATGTAAGTTGAAAATGGGATAGTTGCTGAGATCAAGAAGTCGGTCTCGAATAAACTGTTGCCTTTTAAAAAGTGTTTGGTGGTTAGATGATGTCAATGTTTGCTTGATTTATCTAGGTAACTCTAAGAAGATTGTCAGATGGAAACGGCGATTGATAGGTGCCTACCCAGTAGGTCTGCTGATTTTGTTGCAGCAGTGGGCTACATACTTGAAGTTACTTGGAAGGTTCGACGAGTCTATTAAATTAACAATCGTGATCACTAAAGGTGCTTAGGAAAGGGGCAAAGTAACACCCCCTTAGCTCGACCAAATTGAATACTTGTGCTTCAAAGCCCGCATCACAATGCATCTGTGATTAAAATTCAATACGGCCAGTGTACCCGAGATAAGTGAATGTAGACTCGTGGAATTGTCTAACCTTCTCGTCTTATCATCCAGCAATGACCTAGAAGCTTAGAACAATGTGGCCTGGAAAGTGGCCGTGAGAGAACATCCGTAGAAGTTGCATGTCTAGCAACCAACTCAGCATACAACTTAACAAGGCAGGCCGCTAATTTACTACTAATAGGAGATCCTCAGTGTAATGAATGTTTCAGTTATCATTCCTGTGAGCAACTGTTTGGATTTGAATTGTTAAGTCGTTATCGTAAGTAACCACAAGGCTAATAGTAGTATTGAACGATGGGGGAAAATCTCAGCTTAATAAAAATATATTCACTCTGAGAGGTTTGTAGCTCCAGAAGCTATGATTGACCAAGGCATTAATTTGCAATGCTATCTACCTCATAGTAATGGAGACGTTCGAGTATCGAAGCAAATGCTATGAGCACATAGTTACTCGTTCATGCGTACTTCGACCGAGTTCATTCCCTGCTAGAGTTTCGTCTAGGCTACATAATAGAAAGTCGTTACCATGATGTCCCTGAAATCTCATCGTAGACCCTATGACAACAATACAGGCTACTCTCACATCATGTATTCGAGAATTAATCCACCCATAGTCGGTACGTGCCATAGTGACTGTTGATGTTAGTATGGTCCGCCATGACTCCCAGGTTTCCTTTGCCAATGCAGCCGTCTAGCAGTGGGCTGGCTATGTAGGTTGTCAGCCAGGTTGCAGACCTGTTGACGGGTCTGTTGACGTAGGGCTGGGCGCAGAAGCGGACTCTGCATGATCCTTGGTTCCAGACAGCGCAGACACCCGAGTAGAGTGCGAACTCCTGCTGCTCGTCGATTCGAATAGTGTCAATGATCTTCTGGCAGTCCGAGACCGAGGTGTTGGTAGACTATGATATACCGTGTTAGCTTGGCCGTATGAGATGCAGTAAATAGGAGAGGATCCCATGACTTACGCCGTAACAAGTGAAGGCATCTCGTTTCTCGAGACCCGAATGCGCCATGGCAGATTCAATGCCAAGTGCAATCTTAGATGAGTTGAGTACTGCCGTCATGCCTAAGCAGCTGCCAAAGGCGAGAATAGCAAAGATAGCAGTGAATCTCATGGTGAATAGACTAGATATCAGAGCCTCTTTGGAGTTGAAATTGTATGGAGGAGAGGAGGGTGCTAGAGTCTAGTCTTGAAATTCTAGTAGGAACAAGAGGTATGCGCTGACCGATGTGTTTTTGGATTTGATGGTGAAGAAAGTTGCAAGTTACCTGTAATCAAACCGAGACAAAAAAGGTACGAACACCTGACGGCATGTGTACATAAAGAGGCAACTGCATTCTAGACAGGCAGATACTTTGGAATTAGGTAACTGAAGCATATGCTACACAGAAGCAACCAGTTGAGGCAGGAACGCTCCGTCAGGACGTACATTTGTACATTCGTACCCTCTGCAAAACTGCCTCACGTTGCCTTAAATGCCGTTTTAGTCGAAATACTGCAGCAAACTACACGCATGCAGAGAATCTTGCATCCTAAGATGCATGTGTCTACACCATAAAAATATAGATCTAAGTATGTAGTAACATGCCTAGAAGGGACAGCAACATGCAGCCATCACGATCTTCCCCCTTTTTTGCTGTAGCAAGATTCGGCTCGTTCCCCGTGTACGCTGATAATTCAGTAGTGAGATTATGCAGGCGAGATTCTAACAACGTACATAAATCAGAATATCATACACGGGTGCTAGCAGAGCCTCATTAGATGCACTATAATCATAAACCACATAGATACCTGCATAATTGTATGATGACTGACATTTATCCTTCGCTATAGTCCGTAACCTATGTTGAACTGAGACGACCGAGTGTAATAACTACCCGTCAGAAACTCAGGTCGGACATGTTGTACGTTGAACATGACAAGAGCTTGTGAACCGGCAAAAGCGAATATTCGGAAAGACTCACGGACGCGTAATATATAAGCTAGATCGGGACACGCGACGACGAGCCAAGGTCGGCTGATCATAAGTAAGCTGATCGTAAGTAGATATGTCAACGTTCACAGATCGATCGGATATCGTTCTATACATATAGTAGCACCACTTCAAGCCACGAGAAATGACCGCCGCAAAGCCTCATCGAGCATGACGATATGACGATATAGCCACATCGCACGTACCATCATAGGTATTATGGTCTTGAAAAATATTAGACATGTCAACTACACATGTACATACACGCGTAGCCAATAATTAGGTAAGCTCCTAATAAATCATAAATGGATATGATTAACAGGGGCAATGATGCTGTCATTTATTAGCCAGTGGGGAAATATATGTTATTTATGCTTAACAACTTTGACATACCTAGCAGCATAGTACTTCAAGGTTGTAGATATATTAGCTAGGAGCGGCACGTTTTCGGGCTGGATGCAAGGTATTTGGACAAGTTTAACATGGGTATTAACAATCAATGTAAGCTTTTAGCTAATACCTACATGGTAACAAACGGGTATTAGATCTGAATATGGAAGCGATCATTATTTCATTTTGAACGATCAATACTTACCCAACTAAACCTTGTCTCCGCAATTCGTTCATCTCGTTCATTTCGTAATAATTTCTAGGTTATCTGCTGCTGCTGTGCCCCGTCAAGAGGATACATGCAGGCTGTGCGAAAGGTAAAAAGATCCCGTACGCGTACCCGTTCCTGTTCGGCTTCTATATCCAATTTGAGGATTTGCTGCGTTGCCTGCCGCTTGTCCTGGCCGAAAAGGCGGAAATACCCGTAATTTATTATGCAACGTGCCATGTGCTTGTTGGGTTTATACTGAGATCTGAGGCCAGGAAAAGAATCCTTCAGGCGAGATCATTGGGTTCATTAGGACCATTAGGACCATTGGGTTTCATCCTGAAGATGGTGTATTTACGCTACAGCAAACGCACGCACATGCAAGGAATAAGTCGACTACGCACGAAGTGTTATCTCTATGTAAGTGAACCGTGGTAGACGTTCCGTAATAAGCACTTAACCCAGAAAGTTGCCACCAATGCTCCGATCAAAAGGTCCGTGGAGGCCTCGATCTACCTCTTATCCTTTACAAACTAACCTGAGATGGAACGCGTGTTGGGACTATGGTGAACTTTGCATATAAGCTCAGACCAGTATCCAAAGAAAAGGATAACGCTAATGTTCATTACAATACGATAAATCGCAATCGTTACCAATAGTGTCTTTACGTACGATGTAATGATTAGCTAATAAACCCTCAACACTCAAACTCGCGTAAACTTCGCGAAGAATCAGGTGCTGTTTCATGCGAGACGCTAATAGCACGTAAAGTATAAAACAAAACTTACAAATACGAGTGATAAACATTGATACGAGATACTATATAGTTACATATAAAGTAGATAAACTTGTTGAGGGGTAATTCTTAGCGGATAAACGCCATTATGTATATCTTCCACCTAATGTCTTGCATTTGAAGATGCAAGAATGTATGTGTCAGAACCCACGTGTAGAAAAAGAAAAGCTTCTGAACTTGACGAATTAGGTTATTACCTAGGGGAAGCTGTTGCGGCGGGTGCAAGCGTTGCGGGACCACCAACTCCAGATTTTAGCATTCTTAAGTGGTCGAGCCCCTCACGGGCCTGTGCGACATACCCTGTGTAGCCAGCTAACCCCTGTCTCCCCCTTTTTCATTGATCCAATGGCTCCCCTGGCTCCTGCAACTATCAGGCGCATGGATGCGCGCTATGGGCTGCTGCAAATGGCTAGCAAGGTTAACAAGGCCTGCAAGGTTAGGAACAAGGTTAGCAAAGTTAGAAACTGCAGAAGTCTGGAACAAGAACTCCATTACTCGTCCACTTACTCTAACTGTCTGCCACTACTTTCGTACATCTTTTCGCTCCCTTTACCATTTATTCTTTTTGCCCCTCGAAGGCTTAGGGTCACTCGTTCCTTGCATGATCACGTACGACTTATCGGCAACAAGACATTCATTCGTTTCATTTTTAGTTGCTAGGCATTGCATGTAGTATTAGTGGACATACGCACGTACAATTACATTCGTACATCCAGCACACGGCATTACATGCATACATAGATCGCAGTCATTCTCTTCCTCCCATTCGCACCCTCCTTCCAACCCTCGATCTTTGCGTCGATCCTTTATTCCAATTTATCTCCAGACCTAAATCGTCGACTCAAGGAAGTATCAATGAACTGAAAGACCGAACGCCCTTGGTCCTATTTCAATCGATTGATCCCATCTCTAACGCCAACTTGGAGCACTATCGCAAGAGCAGAGCAAGCTAGAACTTGCTCCTTCCAATTGCGTCCATCTAGACCCGATTTTCGGCCTAGCCAAGCGCGTCCTTGCCCTTTAGCCCTTTAGCGGCTTCTGGTGAGCTTAGTACTTGTTATCCACGAAGTCATTCGCTTGACTAACGGTTCCTCCTAGCACTCATTCCCCAACCCGACCTTATACTATCACCGTCGCGTTCCTCATTTTGGAACACCGTGGTTTGCCATTTAGCGAGCTCGGTTCTGAAGACGGCGGCACCTACATATTAATATCTCCTCGATTCGACACCACCGGTGCACCTTGGTTCGCATTTTCCGTATCATTAAGGGAAATGGCTTCAATTACCATAGAGAAGGCCACTAAGCCTGGTCAATTGACTGTTACTACCCAACAACTCCGCCCACCTAGCAAAGAGAGGAGCCTGGAAGGAGGTAGGGAGATGCGCCGAGGTTCTAACGTATCGACGCCAAATTCTACTACCGCTTCGAACGGATTCGACACCGACGTAGAAGCAATGATGCCTGTCAAATCCTCTGAACACCTGAACAAGACATCAACCATTGGAACTAGGCGAAAATCAGATTGCCCTGTCTGGCCTGGACAAGAACACTGGCAGCAAAAGGCACAGGCGGCCAAAATCAACAACAGATCTTGCCAGTGCATGGCTCGCCTTAGCCAAAGGAACAGAATCATTGCTAAAATCCTCATTGGTCTACTGATAGTGGGTATTGCCGTTGGTATTGGCTTCGGTATCAGCAAACCTCTCGGCGCGGGCATCTGGCAACCTTCGAACCACTGATTGCCTGAGATCAATATAGAAGCTAAAGACTTCGTATGTTATCAGAAGTACGAGCGTCGTAGCTATGCGACCTTGTTGTACGATGATGATATTAGTTGCCCAAGAGGTCGAGGATTTTATTCGACCCGCCATTATTGTTATTTGAAGCTTATCGGGGCTGAATTACCAGCAACGCCTGCCCGCTGATTCGAATCAGCGTTTGCTTGCTTTTCAATTGTCTATACTCTTCAATACTTTTGTTGATACCCAATTGGACTCCGGTTCATATGCACACTGGTTTTTCGCAATTCAGGCCAGGGGAGAAACGGTACCTCACTAGACTGCGGAATATGGAGGCGTTAGGAGTAACACGTGGAATGTGGACAAGGCATATCACGAAAAGGCGTCTTGTTTTTGGCGAGGTTGATACTTGAACTTAGCATAGTGTTTCGGCCACATTAGGCGTAAGACCGATACCAGACGCTTCGCGGCGTATGAAAATCAACGGATGGCCTGCTCACAAAGGGTCGTCATTGCGAATCATGCGGTTTAGAACATTGTCTTTGATCTCGTTGAGTGATATGTAAGGGTAACATATTTGTTAACTGGATCCATCTGCTAGTTCTGATGTGCAGCCAGTACGAAGTAATACTCATTGACAATACCTTTTTAGAGCTCTCATACTGCTTTAGCATTCTCATTTTCTGAGCTACTTCCAGAGCTAGGAAATGATATTCATATGCCACGTGGAACTTACAGGGACAATAAGTAAATATATTTACATATAACTAACCTCTAGGGCATGAGTACCGCTAGTAATATCTGCGTTAGAAAGGCACCTCCTCGAGCTCTTCAGAAATTCTGCCCATACCTCCCAATACACCTTTCCGATACGGTTTCCTGGTCGGCGTCGCCTTAGCCGCATTCGCCTTTACGCTTACATTCTTCCCCCGGTGGCCGTTAGGCTTTTGCCACATGTTCATGCCCGGCGGTCCACCGAACCGCATTATATTCGGCGTAACGGGCACGATAGACAAGGGTCTCGTGACCATTATCTGGACCCGGTTGCTTTCCGGACGCGAGGAGGATTCCCCGGACCTAGCCCCGCGTCCTTCGGAGGCCGCGATTGCTTCTCGCCACGGCAACACGCGCTGCGAGGGTAGGGCTGCCATCTCGATGTCCCGAGGAGGGGTGCGTGTGTCCCGCCATACGGCATATACGGCTATTGCAATAAATGTTACGGGGAGTAGGCCAAGGAGGATGTCTAATGTATGAAAGTATTTCGTGTCAGCTTTGCAATACTACAATTCTAGAATATTCACCGTTGTTTTTTGATTGAGTCGAAATGATAGGGTCGTCACACTTACTACTGAGCGTTAGCCACTGTATACCTTACGAAAGCGGTTTCGAGACCATTCTAGAAAGGGGGTTCGAAAATAACAACAGGGGATGTTTTCATACGTACCACATGAGCATCCAGTTGCTGTTATTGTTGTTGGGGAGGGGGGGCGTGCCTTTTAGAGCCATTGGGTGTTCTGGCTAGACCTCTGTATAGACTAGCTGTTGGAATAGGATGTGGTGCTAGGAAAAGGGGGGGTGGGGAGCGCGAGGGCGATATAGGGGAGTGTTAGGGAGATGTGGAGGGGAGTCATTAATAATGGCTGTGGTAGTGATGCCGATGTTTATACACAGGTCTACTGCGATGGGGTCAACTCGAAGCTAGCTTGCAGTTAGAAAAAAAGATCAAGTTGGTTGGTTATAACTAGCTTAACCTAGAGAATATGACGAAGACTCGGCAGACTAGACTGTCTTATAAAATTATGCACGAGACTATTTATAATTAGTTGTCTCAAGTCGGAAGAAAGAAATCTTTGTTTGTGGTCTTGAACAATGTTGGAAAAGGCGCTTGTTCGAATACAATAGGCTTTGAGGATTATATATGCTATTGTTTGCTACCTGTAAAATGTATTAGGTCTATATAGGTATCTTTTTAGAGGCTGTAGATTTGGTATTTAGTAGTTGAGATGACGTGTCATCAGGCCTACATCTAGGTTGCCGATACTGATATATCTCGTAGGTCTTCTAGAAGGGACTTGAACGAATAAGTTATGAGTCTTGTTGGTGCTAGGCATGGTACCATATTTCACGAGAACCAACTGGTTAACCGGGTAAGGTCCCTACGTATTGGGTCTAACTATCTATCTAATACATAGCGGCTCTATGGGATCTATAGTTATTCCAGTAGCATCGAAGATGGAGGCCACGAGTCCGGTGCAGTCTCAACTACTATTAACAATGAAAACCGGCAATAGCCCCTTAATAGGCTCTAATGTGGATATCAACTCCTAGGGTCGGTTATGTAAAGTGTCTATCAACACGATAGAGGTATATATATCTAAGCCACCCTCATAGAGCTGTAAACGAGAATTTTCAAAACGTAATATATATAAATTTACTAGACAGTAAGAACAGAAAGAAACATCGTGAAATATCCGCCCATGCAAGGAACTATTATATAGAGTATATATAATATAAACAGCACGTTGGCGAAGAAGAAAAAAACTGGTGTCTGGAAATCATTTTCATCTGATTTTGATCATTTGATGGAGTGAAGAGTTGAATTATTAGTGATACCTATGGTAGCCATTGGGACTAAAGCTGTTCTAGAACCAGAGAAAACTACTTTCAAACCCATGGGTCGTCGCCAGGCTCCAAATGTTCCTATACCGTAGGTAATTTATACCACTCGGCTCCTCCCATAATATAGATATTCAACTTACCAGTAGTTACTCTTGATTGGATTCATCTATTACAATAGCGAATAGCATTACACGGCATTATGACGCCATATCTTATCAAGCCAGCTGGATAGATATCAAGAACAACCCCCGAGTACTCGTTCAGTCCTTGTCGGTACCTCTCGACTATCCTACCAATCCATCCGCCAGTACTCAACAGAGTAAACATGCTCAGCGCATACCACCCAATCCCTGAAGTGTTCAATAACGGCGCGTCTGTCCGTTTCTTTATTACCATACCATTTCTATGGCTAAAGCAAGTGCCCCATCATGACCAGAACAAACACGAAAGCAGGATGAAACACCAGTACGTGAGTGGCAACGTCCGTATCCTCTAATTCTTCCGATGGGATGTCTACATCCAGTTAATCGAGTTTCCCCCAAACACCGTTGCATAACCTCCGAAATTCAGCTGCGGTTGCCCCCCGGCCGGTACCGAAAACATATCGCCCCAGTCGATGGAATTAGCATCGACAAAGCCAAGCATCTGATCCCAAGAAACCTCTGTGCTGGGTTGTTGTGTAGGCGCAGTAGGGCTCATGTTTAGACTCGTCACGGTAGACGCTTCATCAGTGCGTGTATGCCTAGTCTCGTCGGGTGGAAGAAGACTTAGCAGCTTGACTATATAGCCCGGCGTCTCCGGAGCAGATCCCGTTGTATCCCGAAGTATCCTTTCTCGTACGTTCCAGGCTCGTATCGTAAAGATAGCGGACGCCATGTGCGCCTTCATCGAGAGATCGTATAATTCCATGTGGTACTGGTAGAACATTTCGACCACCTGCCATGCCCTTTCTACCAGCTGTCCAGATGTGCGTGTGCTCAGCTGCCCGACCATATATATGAAAACTTCTATCTGAAAATGTGACATCACTGCAGGTATTAGCAAAGTATGAAATTGACGATCATAGTCTATGTCACTTACTAAACCAGAGAAAAAAGCCCTCGGTCTGAGGTATCTGGTACATCCGCAAATTCTGCTCCCCTGCCGTGAGAGACAGCTTAAATAGGTTGTCTTTGGGCGTTAAGATTTCGGTGCCCCATTCCGGCTGACTTCTGAGTGGGCAAACAAGCTCTCGTAGCTTGTCGACCATTATTGACTTCGTCTCGGTCGCTAAGACGTGCACAGGTCCCATTAAGGGATCGCTATACTTGGTGAGGATCTCCGTCAAAGTTCTATCCAGCTCATCGATGCGCCTAGTGGCCCTTTCGACTTTTTCGGGTTCGGGGTTGTCTACCCCCATCTCATTCTGCATGATAACCGTGTGAAGCTCAGGGGTGTCAACCATAGTCGCGGCAAGCTCGCAACATACGAGGCGGAATATCATATCCGTGGGACTGTCTTTGGGTTGGAGGGTGGTCATGGTAGGGTAAAGATCAGAGTCGTTGAGGTTCAAGGGTGTCTTTGTGTCCCAGGAGCGTGGGAGGAGGGAATGACCTAGGCCAGACATAAGCGCGTACATGGCATCAAGCAAAATAATTTGCCACCATATTCGTCGCCGGATCTCAGTCTCGAACGGCGATAGTCCGAGGAATTCTCCATCTCTATGAAGTCCCATTTTTTGCGCGATCCTCACCGTGACGCCATTTAAAATCCATGCCGCATGGCGGTCATAATGACCCGGCAGGGAGAACTGGTGGAAGTGCTGTTAGCTGAGGTCTGATTGAGAGGTGGCGGCACATGTGTATACCAAGTATAGCACTAAGGCTTGTAAGACAACTAGGTCGTAGTTTTTTAGAATGCCGATGCGCATTAAAGCTGAACGGCAACCCTTGGAAAAGCGAGTATAAGCCACATCTTTAGTGTACCCAAACCGCTCTAAGCACTCATCTTCGGTTAGAGCCACGGTCGCCATTAGATATATGGAAAATAGCAGGGCCTCGGCATTCTTAGGTATCTTTGCTCTACTTGCCGCTGCTTCGACGAGCAGTGGCTGGACTGTAGGAACATGGATCACCTTAGTTATTGGGTTGACTCTTTCGATGAAAATCTGCCATAGGCGGAATACGTGAGCTGGTTGGGGATGTAGCTCTTCTAAATCGGTGTTAGAAGTATCTGATAATATGAGTCCTGCATCGAGATCGGAAATTTGCGACTCGGCTGGAGTACATGGATCGTCTACTGTTTCTTCATCCTCGAGTATCTCGCGCATTGCCGAGAGCTAGTGGAAGCGAGAGAAGGAGTTAAACCCAAAATTATCCAAAAAGAGAAATGGTGAACCGAAAACGAGTAGCATATTAGGGAGAAGTGGTGCGGGAGAGGACGAACTCACTTCGCTGTGAATAGTAGCCCATAAGAAACTATCTATAAATTTAACGCCGCCATCGTCGACTATCAGTTTCCCGAGGGGTCTCCAAGACTCATCTTGGCTTGGTGATTCAGTGGACGAGGGAGCTGGTGGTTTGGCGGTGGCATATTCGGACAGCAACTCCTCGCACCGGGCGAGCCTCTGCTGTAAGTCTTGGTTGGGCCTCCGTCTCTTGCGTGCAGGCGCCGGGGTACTTGGAGTACAGGAAACGTTGGCCTGAGCACAATCTGTCAGGACCGAAAAGCTTTGGGGGGATAGACTTCCCCGTCCAAAACTCACCTTGATGCAGTTGGAACAAGGAGTTCTGCGGTCACATTTGATCTTTCTATTTTGGCACAAAACCTACGTAGATATGAAGTGAGGATGGCGACCTTTAAGCGGTTCGGTGGTACAAACAACTCACACAAGCAAGGACCCTGGGTGGCTTTCCCGACGAGTTAGATGCCATGGCTAGGTACCGTCCTCTCTTAGTCCCGCACTTTAGTCCTGCACCCCAAGTCTTCAACTGAGACTTGGTTGGCGCTTATCATTTGAATCTTCACGATAAGTATAGTGGGGTTCACCGTTCAGTATGAAGCTGGCAATGGTGTATATTCCGAATATGTGGAAAGGCTTCGTATGAAAAATGAGGAATGTCTTTATCGATTGCGGCGAGGTGGAGGGAATGCGACACGAATTGAGGCTGCCTAACGCCTTTTACCAGGGGCGGGTCAGACGCCCCGGCGGAATGCTATGATTGCAAGACTACGTCTCTAAAAGGGGGTAGACAATGAGAGGCCTTCGGTTTTCTTGAAAGCCGAATGTATTGTAAATTTATGACTCCGGGGGAAGTCTCTTGATATTTATAAGATAGTTGTATGTTAAGAGGTATGTATGTTAAGATGTAGATGTGTAAGTAAGATGTATGTTTGATGTATATCTTGATTGAGCAGGATAGATTTGTAAGAGGTATGTATTCCGTACTATATTTAAATTATGTAATTAACTTTTAGTATGTTCGTAGCATGCAGTAGGCTGTAGGCCAAGAACTAAGAAAGCGACGGGACTGACTGTTTCCAAACCCGAATTCGAATGATCAAGGCTGAAGATTCTTGTTGATTCCGTAATTCCGTAATTCCGTACCCAGTATGTAGGTACTTATTAATGTAGGTACTTTCCGAAGCAATTGAAGTACCGTAACTAAACTTTTAGGTTCAACCATTAGCATTATTCTTTTCTACATTATTCCATTATTAAGGTTATTTGACCCCGTCTTGCACGTAGATCAAGTCCTAAACCGTACAGTATTCTTTCTGCACTGTGTATCCGCTTGGAGATGACAATGTTCTAAAGTCGTTCTAAGGTCGTATAAGTGCCACACAGCCACACTTGAAGCTACTCTCTACATAGTATCTTATCAGGGGTCAATTGGCCTGGGATCAACCATGACCATCTAGAATCCGAACGTCATAACAGCTCATCCTCAAGATGTGTCATATGTATATAGGATAAAGCCAATTTGGACTCCGGATTAAATGATCGCTCATAAAAATGACCCTAAGCAGACGAGAATACAGCTAACTAAAGTCGCTGGCTTGCAGTTCTTCATCCTCGTACCGCCTCGTGCTCTACACTACATACGCCGGGAGATAAGGCAGATATAGGCAGGCGACTATGTTACTTTGCCTTCTCGTCACTACATGACTCATAACAACCCTTGGCTTGTTGTCCCGAGTTCATATCCATTGGTGCCTGCGAAATTCGTGACAGGAAACAGATCGTTATATCTCTCGACTATGAGGTTATTCCATACCCTCCTACCCATGATCTTACCCCAGCTGGTTGGCGTCAGCATTGGCTAGTCGACCCTTCGCCGGAGATAAACCCCGGGTTACGATATGACTCAACGCCCCTTACTATACGGCACGGCCCGAGTAGGACTTGAGTCGGACTAGGGGGGGGGCTACTCGCAAAGGGATTCGAACCTACTTGCATTGCTTCCCTAAGGCAAATACGCTACTAGGTGCTTTGACCTTGTTCCATGCGGGATATTAGAAATCGGAGGGTGTCGAGACGCTTACGGATATTTTCCTCGGCTTCCCCAAAATGTGTGGCCTAATGTATAAGAGATTAGATCATCACTTGCGGCGAGCTTGAGAAATGAGGCAAGCATCAAATCTCTGTGACATGAGTTGAATGCTCTACTCTTGTATTATCCATGATCCACGAGGACGAATAGAAAAGTGCTAAGAGGCAACATCATTTGAATATACATATCTCATTATCTACATTTCCTAGCCGGCCACATCACAACATGGCTTAATTCATCACTAACTAGTATCAGATCGATTGGTCTTAGTTCATCCCCCTTTTTCTTCACTCGTTTTGCAACGATATATAGGTATACGCTACAGTATTAATAAACGCCGGCCGAACCCGGCGGATATATCTTAGTCTATAAGTCGGGCCCCCGATTTGTGCCTTCTGATCCCCTTTTAGAAGGCCTCGTAAATGCTGATGAATTTGCTGACCGGACGCCGAACTCTTAATCATTCATTCATCCCACCCCTATCCCCCGGTGGTAACCTAAATACCAAAACCTTTTACACATGTCCACAGGACCACAGGTACCACGACGTTATCGTTGCCGCCAGTCAAGACTGCCTCCGTGAGACTGGCGGTGGCGGCACATATCCCCATCTTCTGGGCCGCGGCGCTCCATGTGTCGGAGTTGCCGGTTGTCTGAGGCCATCCGCCGATGAGTAGCCATAGACGGGCAGCGACAAGTCCCGCGAAGACAGCAAACGTAAAAGCTACACTCCCCTCGAGACTCTTACCGCCACCCCACAGCCATTTCCTCTGTCCATAACGTCTTCCGATCAAAGAAGCGGCTGCGTCACCTAGCCCCACGCATACGACACCCGATACCATGCTAATTTCTCTCGTGGGCACCTCCCAACCGTCGAGGCATCCAGACCCAACACGAGGGAGCGAACCCAGCGTCAGCCACAGAGGAATCGCACAACCTATAAGAAGGAATATATGCGAGATAACAACCGGGCCTCGGAGGTCTCGTCCGTCAACGTACGGGGCAAGGAAAAAGGCCAGCGGCTTCGACAGCGGAGGAAGTTGGCTCGCGCGGAGAAGGTCGAGCAGAAGGAAGAGAGCGAGGGCGACGGATAGTGCCAAGGCCGCAAACGTAGGATCTATGTAAGTAGCCGGCAGGAACATGGCGACCATCATAAAATGGAAAACCTTTCGTCGCGTATCTACCTCGTAGATAGGCGATAGCCGAAACACTACTATCAACCCGATTGCGATGACACCCACGAAATACGCGCTCAATAAAAGGCGCGTATTAGCCTGGCCAACATGTAGCTGGCGGAGGTCATCGACCCAACCCATCGAAAGATGCTCAAATTCGTCAGATGGTCTTAAAGGGAGGCATATCCATCGCTCTAAATTCCGACTGACAACTTCCCATCTAAATTGCGGCAGATCTCCGAACAAATAGCCCAGAGCCCATCCTATAGGCTCATGGCCACGAAGTGCGTCATCTGCAATAACGGTCTTAACGCCGACAAAGGGAAGGGGAAGGAATACGGCGCCAATAATGCAGATATAAACATATGCAGCATAAATCCATTTCCTAGTTGTAGCCTGCTTCTGCGTAAGCAAGAAGAAAGCACGGACGGAACGAGAAGCGGTTCGCTTCCTCCGGCCGGACGGGGTATGTGTGTGAGATTTGCGCGGTACATTGTCCGTGCTAGGTAGAGTGTGTCGGCGGAGTGGTATTGATCCAGGCTTTGTATCTATGGTATTGGCCAGGAGCTTTTGACCCATGGTAATAGCAGAAAGTGAGCTTTCTTCGATCCCAGTAGAACCAACGCCATCAAACATGGTTTTCACACGAGTAGGTCCTCCGGCTGCCGTAGATGCCGGGTCGTCGCTATCTTCAGGGCCATCGAACGCTTCGCAGGAACTGCAGGATGAGCTATCTACTGGCGCATGGAACAGATCGTGTCTTACTCTCCTCCATGGCATGATGCTTGAAAAGAAAGAAGATGTCGGCTTGGAAGAGCTAGGCGTTCTCTTAAAGCGCCATTTAGGTACACGAGCCAAAGAGATACTCCATTTGATAGGTTGACCACACAAAACAAGGATATCAAGACCTCCTATCCAGAGCAGTGACTTTAAGATTACCGCCTGTGGTGAAGATGCGAGAAATAGGAGATCGATGAGCGAGATCGACAATAACTGCAGCTCGGCTGTAAGAAGACTGGTTGTAGTTAAAGTACGCAGGATGGAGCAGAGGCTCTGGTGTAACGGGTATAATAGTGTTGCAGTTTCGAGCGAAACATATGCTGGGAACTCAGTTCCTCTAGTATTCGTCTGGATGGCATTGAGCCAGCTAGCTTCTTTTAGGAGTAGGGGTGCGCATGAAAGCGCCCAGTGTAAGGAATCGCATCCTGGACCAACACTGGACAAGGTTGGGAGTAACGTCGGCGGTAAGGAACATATGGCGAGTATTATGCTAGGTAGAATTATGGCCTCGTTATCAACGGCGAGAAGTAGCGAGACAAATATGGTGATGGCCGACGGATATAATAATGGTGCTGGATCAAAAGATGATGGTATAGATATCGGGATTTTCTTTGAGGGCGTCCGGTGCCAGTAAGCCCATACCACAAGTCTCAAGGGATAAAGCAACGCCAGAGCGACTGATATCCCTATCCAGACATAGAGCTCTAGATTTACATTAGTATTTTTCTAATAACCAATTCAGCTATGCAAGAAAAGAAGGAAAAAAGCGCACCTCGATTCCACCTGCGAAGTATAGGTTGAACATGAGCATTTGTGCAAATCACAACACCAAGGAATCCGATGAGCAGCAATTCGGTAGAGCGACGGACAATCTCCTTCCTCCTCCGCGCCCTGTCAGCCGGACTTTGGGGTCTTTTGCCTATGGACTCCTCCTTCTTCATATTATAGGATATTCGTCTCCCTTCTTCCTCGAGGACAGCAGGAGACGGTATCGGGGTCGAAGTACCCGACAGAACTTCATTGCGCCCCCGTAAACCCTTTCGCGACCTTCTCGGCGCCGGTAGGCCTTTGAGGAAGTGTTCATCATCGGCCTCGGTGCCGCTGTCGCTACTTGGTGTAATTTCTCTCGAGACGCTGGAAGAGATAGATTGTGCATTGAGTCGGTCTCTTCCTAAGGTTGCATATGTCAAGCGGTCGGATGGTTCCAGCAGCTCGGAGTGCTGGCGATGGTAAGGATGTGGAGATCGTGAGAGGAGTCTCAAAGCATCTTGTGGAGGCGGGTCGAGGTGCTCAGGCATTATCGAGACCCGGTTAGTTGACAGGCACACCTTAGGCGCGCAACGTGGAGGCAATTCATTCAGTCCCAGCCAGAACTTTTTTGCGTCATGTTCCGGGAATAAGTTATGCGAGGGTATGAGGGCGCAAGTTGATGGTGACAACAATCGTAACAATCGTATCGTGGGGATAAAGTTGTAAAGATCTACGATACGGAGGGGGCTGCTTAACAACTTTCAAAGATCTTTAAAAAAGAGTTCTGACATTGATTGAACCTTGGAAGTACTTACCTAGGTAAGCTATGATGTTCTATTAAACGATTGGCGAGATTGGTGGGTCTTGTCTTTTCTGGCACTTAGTTTACCGTATTCACATGTCTTTTTCTGTTCGCGTCGTAATCAACAAGGTACTTACAATATGCTATTCTCAAGTACCTAAGCATTTATGTACACGTAGTGTAACAGGGTACATGTATTTTAGAAACCTTTTTCTCTCAAGGTTAGGTAATTTAAAGAGTCATTACGTAATTATGTGGCTGGTGGAACCCCTTATAAGTATACCTACCTTAGGTACTTCGTATATCCATCATCTTCATCACGGTAGAGAAGTCATGCAATACTACCGCGAATTTCCTATTGAGATGCTTATAAATACAAGTTATTTATCCTAATTTTAGTAGTCAGAGTATTTAACAGATAACCAAATATCGGGTTGATTAAAGCTCAACTCCATACTGATATATCTTAAGGTTAATTTAGTCCCTGCCCGTCGGTTCCAGCTTGATTCCGAGGTAATAGTGCTGACTTCCAGTATCGATGCTGTTAAACAGACACGGGATCGGACAAGATCCAGAGATATATGCATAAAATCACGCATGCCTAGCGATTATGAACTACGGAATGCGGTCCTCGATATTATCCAGTCAGAGCGGCCTTCCGTAGCCTGTTTTATTTCCATTATGTTTGTATAAGGAGTTAAGTATATCATACTGCCTATGTAGCTCGCTGGCGCTTGAGCACATAGGATTTACAGACATATCTTCAAGAAATATGATTAGTTGAAAAAAACCTTACGGCTCCTCATAATAACCTCACTTCACAATGTGATTGGATATATCACTATACTAAATCAACTGTGTAACATGTTGGCACTTGAGGGCATAAAGTTTTAAATATAATGCCCTAGACACTCACATATATATTGCCCGTCCCGACAATGAGCTACTCATAACTCATAATCATCAGAGCTTACTGTTCAAGGTTTTTATCCCTTCGATATGTTCCTCTAATCAGGAAAGCATTGGTAAGATATCAAGATGGCCATCTCGGAAGCAGTAGCTTCTACTAGCCCGCCTCTCGGCGTCGGTGAATATATCATATTTGCGCTAAGCATCTCTCTTCTAGTAAGTTGTATATAGTTCACATAAAGACACTAGTTGCTAATATTTGAATAGCCCATCCTATATTACGCCTGCCTCACCGTATACAATATCTACTTCCACCCCCTGTCCAAATGCCATGGCCCCCTGATAGCCTCAGCAACCCCGTGGTAGCTTGCCCTCTATTATGCAAGAGGCGTCACACATACTACCCTCCCCAATGGAAGGAATTATATGGCCACAAGCCTCCAGGCCATCTCGAACTTACAAAGGATAAGAAATATCACTCGGTCCTAGAGGGTGAGCCTGTGATCATCAATCTCAATCGTTATTACCATGGATATGTCCGCAAGCTACTCGCACATGGCTTCTCTGACAAAATGTTGAGGGAGCAGGAACTAGTTATCTAACAATGTGTTGCTTTGTTATTATAGAAGCTACAAGAAGTCGGTAAAGGAGGTGAGAGGTTGCTATCGATATTCAATCGTGGTATAACGTAAGTTACAAGCTGTTCTAACATCGTGGTAACATTCGAAGCTAAACTACCGAAGTTCATAACGTTCGACTTGATCGGGTTTCTTAGTAAGTTACACGGGGTTTCTATTAGTATCATGTCGCCATCAGACCTCGCCTATAGCTTTTGGGGGGTCCTTCGATTGCCTAGCCAACTCACGGATTCACAAATGGATCGAAGTCTTCTTCAGCTTCGCCAAGTTCATAGCTTTCTACCAAGCAATTGCCCGGTTTCGTCAGTTTAATAAGTCGGGAAAGATGACTCGCGGGCAACTCACGGGCAATGCGAGTATACTCATTAGTGCTGGAAGCGAGACGACGGCGATCTTATTAACAGGTGAGATCAGATGACTTGAGACTTGAAGGAAGATGCATATCTCTAACAATATTCACATTAGGCCTCACTTATCTACTCACAAAGAACCCCCGGGTGCACGAGAAACTGAAGAATGAGATCCGGGGGACTTTCCAAAGCCCTAACGAGATCACGGTGACACGCGTCAACCAATGCAGGTATCTCCTTGCGTGCATGGAAGCCGCCCTACGGGTCTACCCTCCGCCCCCCCAACCCCATCAGCGGATTGTGCCACCTGAAGGTGCTATCATCAATGGCGAGCACCCCCGAGGGCGTGGCCGTTGGTATTCCCATATACGCCGCTTCCAGAAGTCCTCGGAACTGGCTACGGCCTATGGGTGGGTAGCTCTATTATATGCGAGCCACTAATGTAAAGACTCGCTGCTTCATACTGCTGAGAAATTAATAAACTGTATGAAGAACTGTTGCTCGTCTAAATCTAATTGACTGTTTTGAATCCTTGTAAGGCCTTGACTTGTTGATATAAGTAGTGTATGTACTGTAGCACGCTCGCATAAGCATTGATTATTGCTAATATAAAATCTCACCCTACTACCGTATAAATATCTAATCCATGGCATTAACCTTGGTTAGATCGACATTTCCCCACGCATGAACAATGCTGTTTCCCCACTGCTTGCTCGTTATGTGCCGATATTATTAAATATCCATCTGGAGTAATTACTATAGGTATTAGGTACTCTTAGCTATTCGGATTATACTCAACTAATGTCTCTCGGACCTGCCATACATAGGCACGGCTCCGAAACTCTTTCCAACCGTAAGAGCGCGGTTATCCGGACCTCCGGGTAATCCCGAAACGCGGATCTATATTACGGAAGTTGTACTGTATATTCCTTGGTCGGAGGAAACAGGTAGGTTAGCCTTTTAATATTGCAAATATTAATTATTGTTGTTGTTGACGAACGGTCGGTGGCATACTACGTGTTTATAGTTGTAGTCTAATTGCATAGCCGTAGTTTACATGAGATGTTAATGAGGTATCGTCAAGTTATGTAATTACTATATAAATCATTATCTACTACACTACGTGCGGCAACACTGTGCCAAGCGTTCAGCCCTGTAGCCGCTGATATCTAACCGCATAAGGTCTGACTTGGCGAAGTGGCGGCTAACCTGTATGTATCAAAGGTAAGACATGATGAGATTTAGTTTGAGACATTTCAGCCAAATGTCACGTTTTAGGACAGACCGGACGAATAAGATCATGGTAGAGGAGAGGCAAACTGATAAGTTAAAACCAATCTTGTCAAAGTTAGCAAATCAGTGAATACATTATGGCTGACTTTAAGACAAGTTGAAGTTTACCTAAGGTACGTACTACTGGCTACTGTGCCGGACGTGTACATGTTTATTCCGTGATTGGCCAGGATCAGGGGTTATATCTTACCAGGGTGCTATATATAGCGGCGGCATAACAGGTACCTATGTAATAGGTAAAATTCCATTCGCTCTCTTTGTTCTGAAACAGCAGTCTCCTTCTCGCCGCCTGGATCTTCCCGGATTCAGAACAGACGGCGCCACGCGGGTTAGCTCACCAGTTAGCACCGAATACGACCAGGAGAGAAAGGAGCTTGAAGTGGGGGGTTGGACGAAACAGCGGAAACCTCGTATTCTCAACAGAAAGCGACGTCACCATGATCACAGTATGGGTTTTCGACTCAGCCTACGCAGCGCCAAGATAATCTCGATCGTACGAAAGTATGGTTAGTGCATACAACGAACAATTGACTGTTATTCAAAACCTACAAGCCTTTATCAAGACTATAAGCCTAAAATAATTTATACTTGGAGGCTAGTATATAATTTAATACGTACTGAGGAGTTTTTGTATGCAAAGATGAAATCCTTTGCCTCAAGTCAAGCTCGATATGAATCTACTCAGTCGCCTCCTTACATCGTACAGTGTGTCAGATATATTTTCGCTACAGTATGTCTCCACCAGTTTTCGAGGATTAAGCCATCAGCCACGATATCTTACATTAGGGTACATTTATACATTCATACATACGTACATACACTACATAACAAACGTACATAATGTTATCGGCGCTCGCAGCGCCGGGTCAAACCATCTCCATTGATTAAAGAACAAATCATAACGACCCTGTTTTTGCCTTCCTTGTTTCCACAGCATCCGGTAAATCGGTACACGTCAAAGCCACGCTATCCAGGGATCATATACGAACTTGTGCACTTTGGATAGGCTACTTGCTTTCGGTCTTTAGGTTTTGGGTCTTCACCTCTCTCTCGGAAATATCGTTGACCCCTTCTGCCAGCTTTGCTTCTCTTTTGTGCAACTCTAGAACCCCGTAGAGCTGCGTACCGAGTACCGTATTTTTTTGCAGTAGTCGTCGCCCCAAAATCTTGCCGCCCACTGCCCAAGCGTTTTTCTGCAATAGTCTGCATTTGCATTAGCTCTCTCGCTTCTCGGAAACTAATCCAGTCGGCTTACCATAAAAACGGTCGTACCAATCAACAACATCATTATTTTTCTCAATATGACCTCTCTCTCCGAAAAGGGTCTCCTGGGTGAACAGCAGTCAACTTATACACCAACCCAACCTAAACGCTGTATTCGACATCGTGTGGTGGAAAAGATGCCTTCGCCCCGCCACTTCTTCCTCACTCTATTCCTAGGCCTGCTTGTCACGGCTGGCTTAGCTAGTGCCGTCTTGCACCAAAAGCCTTCCGGCGAGGATAAGGCCGAAATCGAGACTGAGCATGTTGTTCTCCGTGACGACTCGACTTTCTCGCGGTTGTTGAGCTCGGCTTCTCCCCGTGCTATCCACGAGTTTCTCCATGCTTACTTCCCTGGCACCTACAAGCATGGTGTCTATGACTCTGACCACTCGGCCATGGAAGCAATCCACGCGAGTGACCCGGAATTAGCGACATCCATTGTCCAGCTCGCAAAGAGACAATCTGGAAACGAGACGATCACCACGACTGCTACGTCCGTGGAGTCTAGCTCTACAGCCCCTACGAGTGAAAGTGAAAGCGAAAGCACCACGACGGAAGAACAAACCTCTACTTCCACTTCTGTAGATACGCCTACGACGACGACTTCGGATTCGACTACGGAGCCGACCTCGGATGTGCCAACGACTACTACGTCTGACGTGCCTACCACAACAACAACATCAACCACCGATGAGCCAACAACGGCATCATCACCCACCTCGGAGTCTTCCGCTGAGACGACGAGCACTCCTGGTACGTTTACTAATTCATAGTGTCTGCTATAAGCGTGAGTATATTAGACTAACAGTGTATAGACACGACCTTGACAACAGCCACAAGCGCATCTACTCCTAGCACTACAAGGCCACCTAGAACATCTACGTTCACATCAACGCTTCCCGGAGGCGCTAAGGTACGTCTTACTTCTTATCCGTACTACTCTTACTTTCACCTTTGATATACCTCCAGCGATGTAGCAACATACGCCCAGGTTATATCTTAAGCACCGAGTAGTCTTGTAGTCATCTCAAAAGAGAGCAAATCACTAACTCGTTAACTCTATAGACAACAATCACATCCGTTGAGGTGGTCACTCCAGGTGCACCCGAAGAAGCAAGCCAGACCTCAGAAGCCGAGGGAAGCCTGCAATCCGGCCCTGCCATGCTGCCTGCCAGGCGGCCGGTAGTAGAAGTCATCATCGGCGCCGTGGTCGGCGGAGCACTCCTCGCATAAGCTCCACCGTGATCCGAATCATCACATTCCTTCCTTTCATCTCATATTGAAATCTGGCGTTAGCAACAGCATCATTATCATCATCTGAGCGAAGCATATCTGGTACCGGCGCCGGCATCTGCATACATGGAAACTTGACGGCATCTACATTCATTTAGAACCTGGAGGCAAAGGGAAAAAAAGAGAGAAACATTTGGCATAGAAAAAGGGTCGGCTCAGAGCTCGCAAAGTCTGGCAGCTGTTGACGAATATCACGAGATTGTCTACAGATTAATTTATTAATTTTGGGATCTTTGAATCTTTATTGGGATACGCAAATATGTATGTAAATATGTATGTATGTATGTATTGTATGTACACAGGAGGTCAAAGGAGGATACCTAATAATCCGACTCATAACAGAGATATTCTATACAATAATAGTAACAGTCATTTCGTGAAGTCGTTCCGTGAAATATTAAATCAAGTACTGGGTAAACTAGTAGCGAGGCTCGAGCGAGGTTGTTATTAAGTTAGGTAGGGTAAACGTCAGGGTAGACGGTCCGAAAGGTGTAGCTTATCCTGGGCCGATCTTAGGCATGTCGTGGTGCTCGCTAAGCTTGGAGAGATAGGTATTCAGGCCTTCTACTCTCTCTTTGTGCGTCTTTCGAAACTCGGAAGCTACCTTTGGATCTTCGAGCATCTTCAACATCTAGTGACGAAATCAGTATCAGTATTAAGTCGTCGCTTATCGTTTGTCGTTTGTCGTAGATGTGAACAAAACATACCTTTTTTCTATTAGCTTCCTCATACCGGCGCTCGGCCTCGGTCTTCTGTTCGACTACGTCACCCTCGCCGCCGTCATCCGCATCTTTGCTATCGCGCTGTCCGGGATCCTCGACATCCTTGGGCTTAGAGGTGGAGGTGGAGCTATCTCCCGGAGTGAAGGATCGCTCGAGGGTTGGAGCCTTGGTCTTCTTCTTTTTCTTATTCTTCTGTATCTTCCCACCTTTCAGCTTGAGGGCGCCAGCTCCGGCTGCCGACACGTAGTCATCTGCTGGCATTTTTGGTATGTATAGAATAGATGCAAGTTTATTGGTTATGTTGGAGGAGACATGAATTGGTTTGGTTGATGCAGAATGAGCCGCGAGACAAGCCCCACATATTTCTTTAATCCATAAAATCGTTATTCAATAAGGTTGTAATCGAGATAATCCGTAATTGGATATATTATGCTACTAAACCTCAAGATTCATATGCAGAGGCAACGCTACTAATTGGCCCCACCTAGATACCCACCTAGATACACCAATAAATAAAAACTTCGCAGTCCGAAAATTTGCTTTCGTTTTTTCTCTTTTTCTTCCTTAGATCAAAAAGTATTCACAGAGTAGCCACGACCGTCATTTCGATATTCACAGTGACGAGTTGCCATTCTCAACCTTGAGAAGTCACTCTGGAGATTAAACTCCTTATTAGGAAGTCTCCCGAACGTCTTCGGACTGTGTGCGGGAGATGTCGAAAAAACGAGGGAACATGCAATGCACTTGATAGCATTCCGGGCTTACGTGCCAATCGCGACGTAGATGATCATTATGTATTGAGCGCCTTAATTCTTGCTGTTGACTTTGTACGTAGGTGACTTAAAATGAGCGACATGAGCGACTCGAGCGAGCATGGCAAGTCTCAACCGAATGTCTCAACGTCGCCTATCCATCTACCATGTTCCTATCAGCCAGGGCTGTGATTGAGTAGAGAGGAATGCCTTGCAATTCTGAGCCATTCTTCCATCTGTAGATCAATCAGTCTTGATAGTAATTACAATCTTGGTATGGTTCTAAAGACAAAACATGCCTACTACTCAACCCGCGTGTAAGTTCGCGATGCTAGCTACGGTCATTGCCTATAAAAATGATCAAGTATCCTGTCTATCAGGAAGTCTTTTGGAAGCATCATCAGCATCATCAGTCATTCATTCACTAGAGTCACTCTTTACTACTCACTCACAGTCATTCATTACCTGCCACCTTGGCTACCACATTCATTTCACACCAACTATAACCACACTCGTTCATCTAGACAACAGTCGAATAATCACAGCTAACCGCCAAGATGCATTACTTCAACGTTACCAACACTGCCAAGTTCCTGTCTTGCACTTCGACTGCATTGACCCCCGTCTTGACTCCAGTCACCAAGACTACCCTGTCGCCTGTGACCCAAACCCGCTACACGACCGTCTACGAGACTGTCATGCCGGCAGCTTGCGAGACAGGCCGGTGGATGGCTACTTACACCGTCACTGAGACCTGCACTGGCAAGCCTAGCGACTATGTCCCCTCAGTTATCCCTCCGGGATTCGTCGTAACCACTGTGTCTTGCCCCGTCTGCCACCCTGCTACGGCCATCGAGATCACTTGCCCGGGTGTTCAGCCCACCGGGTATCCCACTGTCGGCATTACTGGCAACGGTGTTACTGCTACCATCACCGCTACACCGGCTGGTTACCCTATGGGCAACCCGGGTGCTTACCCGACCAAAGTTCCCGCTCATCCTATACCTGCTCATCCCATGCCTGCTGGCCCCGGGTCATGCTCTGGTCCTGGATGCCCTGCCCCAGCCGGCCCAGGTTCTATGCCATGCTCTGGTCCTGGGCCTTGCCCCGGCACCGGTCCCAAGCCAGTCCCAGTCCCAGTCCCATGTGCTGGCCCCGGCTGCCCAGACTCAAACCCAATGCCATGCTCTGGACCCGAGTGTCCTCACCCAGGCTCAGAATATACTCCTGGCGGCAACCCCGGCTCTACTCCATGCCACGGTTCCGAATGCTCAAGCACTGGCTCCGGCCCCGTTCCTTGCTCTGGTCCTGGATGCCCTGCCCCAGCCGGCCCAGGCTCTATGCCATGCTCTGGTCCTGGGCCTTGCCCCGGCACCGGTCCCAAGCCTGTCCCCGTTCCTTGTGCTGGCCCCGGGTGCCCCAGCTCCAACCCCAAGCCCATCATCTCATGCGCCGGACCCAGCTGCCCCGGCTCAGGTAACAACGGCACCACCAGCACTCCTCCCTACATCGTCTCCGGCGCATCGTCGCTCAAAAACGCTTTCGCCGTCGTCACAGGGCTTGTTTTCGTGGCCGGACATTTCATCCTCTTGTAATTCGTTCATGTTGTTCTATGATCTGTGGACGTCGGGATAAAATTTGGGCTTATATTTTTTTTGGATATGGTTTACGGGTGATGGTTTACGGCTCGGGTATTTCTTCATCTGCTGTTACTTTTGGGTTCGTCATATAACTTCGGGGTAGTTTCAGGGTAAATCTAGGGGTTCGTGACAATTACTGGTTTAGTCTATTCGGTGTTTCTAGCAATTCATTATAGTTGAACCGTTCCTGACAATCCTTTGTTTGTGATTGCCATTCTAGTGAATCGGATGTGCTTGTAATATACTCGGCAATCTCGTTCATTTTATGGACCTCGCTTTCCTGCTGTATGATCCTTGTTAGTAGCCTTAGTAGCCTCTACAATAAACTCTTAACTCACAACTGGCCTTCTAGGATACTAGGAACGCAAGTGATTATAGAATATCTTGAAGGGTGTTTATTGAGTCTGCGTATGTGGTTTGTCGGGTTTGTCTATCTACGACTCGAACTATCTCTTTGTGTTAACCACCTTAGCCTAAGTGTATCTAGTGTTGAGAGCATTGACTTGGTAGGCTCTTCAGATTCAAACAAAGCGTCTGATTGCTCACCTATTATAGCCATCTTAATTATACTAGTTACGCAGACGTGACACGCAACACGGGTCTCAAGTTCCTAACCTTCGTTTCTTATATAACCATGCGCCGGTTTGCATTGGAATTACCAAAATTCATAAAAAATACAAATGTGCCCAACCATGTCAATTCCGGGCCATTTACTACCAACAATGGATAACCTAAACGATCTTTTGGAAGAGCATATCTGCCGAAGAAACCGAGTATTTTACGCCTTCGGTATTAGCGTGGGGGAGTACGAAAATAGCACTTCACGAGCGTGGACGGTCGTATCACTCTACATACACGGTACAGTAGATAAAGTTGGTGCCGCTCAAGCGCTCAGAAATCTCGAGTATGATATCAATAGCAAGCTCCGGCTAGACCAGCGACCAGAAAGACTGGAGTTTTACCTCGAGGATGACTCTCCTAGCAACACCTACCGGGCGAGATCTCGCAGGGTAGAGGGCACGCTCTGCGCCAGAGATGCTGCCCGGCAGATGGGAGTGGTGGAGCCTACGGACGGCGAAAGGACGCACCCAGGAACACCTCGGCAGGATATAGTAGAAGCGACGAGGCACGTTGTCGAAGTTGAGCTGTAGAAGCCAGAGGGGCTGGAACTGAGAGGCTGGAGATTAGCGATTGACGATTGGCGATTAGTGGTATATACATAAGCGTATTCAATTATCTGTTAGCCGCCTACTCTATTAGGAAGGCCGTCTACTACCACGTGCGATATTCAGTTGCTTCCAATTGCTCGGGCTGTACGGTGGTGATAAGAGGCGTTCGTAGTGTCATTGTAGTGTCATGGTAGTGTAATCTCGGTGAATTCCGTAACGTAGTAGTGCATCTATGGCCTGTATCCTCCCCTGCATTTACCGTACACTATCTACCTGTGCATGCATCTAAGTAAGCCGGCAAGCGTACCGTAATCCAAATTGTATTTAAATCCCCATGTCTTATCCGACTCTTCGGGATATACCTAAGATCTTGCTTGGCTGTTCTATTCTTGATCGCCAAGAAAGAACTCGACACACCCTTTAATAGTTGCACTGCCGACTTTCCAAGATGCGTCCCGTCAACTCGGCTGCTGTACTAGGGGTCCTGGGTCTCATCCGTAATGCTGTGGCATGCTCCGGTTGTTCGGGCTCGGTGGGTCACGTCGTCGAGCACGTCCGACATGTGAAGCGCATGCAGCCCGATGCGATAAATGCTACCTACGGACCCACGAGGGCTTTGGAGGTGAGTATTTTGCAGTTGCTTATAGTAGAAACAATTAAAAACAAAAACACGAAATGCTGATTCGAGATGCTCTAGTGGGGCCAACTGAACTTCCTACATACCGTGAGTGCATCTTGGATGCTTAATGAGCTAGAAAGCAGCATTGCTAATGGTCAATGTATAAGACCGATACCCACGGATGGTTAGAGGTACGTAACATTCTCAACTCCCTGGACACCCTTAGTAGCGGCTAATGCTTTAACAGGGTCACCTTAAAGAAGCCAACTATGGCGCCGATTGGGGCGACTTCGCCTCCTTCTCGACTCGCTTCAAGCAGCAAGCCGGCGACATGGGTGTTGATCTACTTTTAGTAGACACCGGTTAGTTAACCTCGACGTCTTGCCGATTCGTAGTATGCTTATGTGGCGTCTAGGTGATCTACATGATGGCGCCGGGTTGAGTGACGCTACCACGCCCGACGGCGAGGTTTCGATGAAGATATTCGACAAGGCCCAGTATGACTTGCTAACTATTGGTAACCACGAGTTATATCTTGCCGACGTTGCCTACCAGGCTCTGGACGAGATATCGACGTATTGGGGCGAGAAGTATCTCACGTCCAACGTTCAGATACTCAACCGGCAGACGAAGGAGTGGCAGTATATCGGCAACACGCACCGATACTTCGCTACTAAGCATGGGCTTCGAATCATGGCCTTTGGCGTGTTATTCGACTTTACTAGTGAGAAGACGCCACGATAATATGTGCCCTAGCTGTCGCGAAACATGGTCCTAACATCTGGCAGGTAACACGAATGTCTCTAAAGTCATCCCTGCGAAGACCATGATTACACAGAAGTGGTTTCTAGATGCCCTTCATTGCCCGGAGCCCGTGGATATCTTCATCGTTCTGGGCCACAACCCTGCCCGACCGACTGATAAAACGAGCACTTTTCCTATCGTCTTTGACGCGATTCGTACTGTGCACCCGGATACCCCTATTCAGTTTATCGGTTTGTATTGTATCCAAGGGGAGGTATATTCGTGGCTAACATCATATAGGAGGCCATAGCCATATTCGGGATTTTGCTGTCTTCGATAGTAGTAGCACGGCGCTTGAGTCAGGTAGGTGAAACATGCCTATTCTTGACCAAACTCTCATACCTCACCTAGGCCGATATTGCGAAACACTCGGTTGGCTCTCGATGTCGGGATTTAATAGTAAAGATAGTGGCCCTGCTGGTGTCCCTAACCCAACTCGCAAAGCAACGCAGAATTCTACTTCTCCGTTCGTATACTCCCGTCGCTACCTTGATTGGAATCGTCGAACCTTTGAGTACCATGCTGCGACGTTGTATAATAAAAGCCTCGACTATCATAGCGGCTTGGCCGTTACAGAGGATATTACAAAGGACAGGAAGCAGCTTAACCTCACCGATGTGTATGGATGTGTTCCCCAGGTCAGTCGCCACCGATCCCCGTCCCCCTGACATCCAATGCCAGAAACTGTTTGTTCTCGTGAGGCGCGAATTCAGAATCGTTGGCCCCTATTTATACATAGGATTACATGAAACGCATATCGACTAACCTTCTCACATGATTAGGACTATTGCATGACGTGCGTACCATTCAATGCCTCGGGCAATATCTTTCCTCTGCTGTCTGACGCGTTAGCCGGGGGTGTCGTGAACGAATCGCGTAAAGATATACCGCGATATATCATTGCCAATACGGGAAGCGTTCGGTTCGACATGTACAAGGGGCCTTTCACTTATGACGATCAGTTCATCGTCTCGCCGTTCCGTGACATTTTCTTGTACATCCCAGAAGTGCCCTACGCCCTGGCCAGAAACTTAACCGAGTCACTCAACAATGCTGGTGCCAGTCGGAAGCGTAACGTTGGTATCGTGCCTGTTGAACGCGACATCTGCGTCGACCCTGTCCTTGTTCACTTCACCGAACTTGGGAGCGAAGAGCGTCGTGCATTCAATCACGAATCTCCTAGGATTACGAGGCGTCAAGTCGTCGACTTGACTGCCGGCTATACGACTAAGGATGACTTTGGCACTGATGGCGACGACACGGCGCATTCCGAAATTCCGCACTACGAAATCCCCGATTTTTTCCAAGGCGTAGCTGGATTTAGTGACAATCAGACGGCAGATATTGTTGATGTCGTGTTTGTTGATTTGTAAGTATCCACACAGTTATATGATCTGGGTTGAAAGGTTTAGTTTAGACTGACTCCTGTTGCACAGCATCGAGAGTGATCTTCTTGCTATCCTCGGCTCCAACTATAGCTCTAGCGATGTCTCGTATTACATCGATGCGAACTTCACGACGCAAGATTACTTGCCGTTGTATATCCAGCAGACGAAGGCTTTCCAAACCGGGCTGCCTAATTGTAGGTAGTTGATGAGGGCTACCTTAGCAGTTAACGACGTTTATCTTAATGCGATGCTGTTTAATTGATACGCCTGAAGGTAGAAATGATGTTGATTGTGTAAGATTAGGCAAAGCTCGGTAATTTCCTAATATCCCACTATCTAGTTCCGTAACACCGTAACACCTTCTCGCAGTATCAAAGGTAGTTGCACTTACCCAACAAGCTACATGTAATCAGGGGTAGTAGTTTACCAAAATGCAACATAGTATACACGCCATGTACGTCAATTCCCTTAGCTTGAGCTTAAATTCGCGCTAGTAATAGCCAATGGACCCCTCCTACCCCACGATACTCCAAGAGGTATTTACATTATCTATATTTTATCTCTCCATCGCCTTTTCAACCCACCATCCCATACCATCCCATCGCACCCGTGGGAATGGCCCCGATTCCCATAACCATCATAACAGGCTTCCTGGGGTCGGGCAAGACAACCCTCCTGCTGAACCTAATCCCCCAGCTCCGCACCGCCAACCCCGCCTACCGCCTCGCCCTACTAAAAAACGAATTCGGCGACGTAGCCATCGACTCGCAGCTAGCATCCTCGAGCGCCGTCTCCGGCGTCCAGGAGTTGTTGAACGGGTGTATTTGCTGCAACCTCGTCGGACAATTAAGCACCGCGCTCGCCGAGCTGCGCGACACAGTCCACCCCGACCGCATCGTCATCGAGACTTCCGGGTCCGCGTTCCCGGCTACGCTTGCTATTGAGGTGAATCGGCTAGCGCGCGAGACGGGGGGTCAGTATGTGCTTGATGGCGTGGTTAGCGTGATTGATGTTGAGAATTGGGGCGGATATGAGGATACTAGTTATACGGCGCGCATACAGGCGCGGTATACAGATCTGATTGTCTTTAATAAGTGGGAGACGTGCGATGAGCGCAGGTTTGACGAGTGTCGCGATCGGGTGGGTGATCTTGAGGTCGATGTTGCGTGGGTGAAGAGCGATAAGGGTCGGGTTCCTGTTGATGTCATATTTGGTATTGATGGTGGATTGGCGAGGACACTGACGGAAGAGCCGGCGGCGAAGGATAGCGATCATTCACATAATCACGACAAAGACCACGACGATGGCCATAGTCACCAGAGCGAGGTCGAGGTCTTGTCAGTCACCCTCTCCGGGAAGACAGGCAGCGCCGTCAATGCGACAAAGCTAATGGCTTTATTGAACTCGGCGCCCAAGGACGAAGTATATCGGATCAAGTCTGTATTAACAGCATCCTCGACAGTCCGGAGCTCCGGTGAAGACGAGCCCACAGCATCGACAACACCGTCGGATCATCTAGGCAGGTATATTTTGAACTGGGCCTTTGGGAGGTGGACATTTACAGCGCTCGAGCCGGAAACGGTTGAGCACAGCTCCAGCCATCAGACTATACTACGTATGACAGTAATTTTAGCAAGGTACGAGAGCGCGAAGTGGAAGAAGAAATTAGAGACAGGCGGGTTTTTAGAGCTCGAGGGTGACGAAAAGGGCGAGTTAGAAGTTATTAGGATCTCTTGAGACCTAGCAGTCCTGCTCTTCTGATAATTAGACTTAGAGTAGACTATAGTAAGATAATTAATACACGGCCAATGCATCATAGGACGTACTGCCTACACTACTACGAGGCTGGAAAAGTATAAAATATAACCTAAGAATGTGCCTGTAATCCGGCACTTATATAATTGCGGCTAGCCTCATATAGAATGAAGACTACATATGTAGCTAACAATTCTCGGTATCATAACAGCATCATCCCTATTTCATGAATACCACATAGGTGACAACCCACTTCGCTTGTCGCCTCCCCGCTGTGCCGACTTAACTACCAGCTCCGGAATCTTGATATCTGCTACTAAAAAGCTCAATTGTGTACACACTTTGCCGACACCGAAATCGACAAACAGCTATTATCATCCTGGTGACCTAGGAAAAAGATTTCTTTTTCCATTTTGTTTGCCGATTAATTTTCAACCTAACGCCACAAGTCTCGGTCTCCCTTCTTCTTTCCGTGGCTACTGCCGGGCCGAGGCCATGCGTCGTCTCTGAGGCTGCTCGAGCTTGCAGTACTTCTACTACGTCCATGACCGCCCGGCACAGCCAAATAGCTTGCAGGGCTGGTTGCTTGAGAAAGCGAGCCCTTTCGAGATCCACCGGCTTGCCACCCAGAACCTATATCCGCAAGGCCGTAGCTACTCAGGGGCCGGCCACTGAGGGAGCCATTGCTGCGGTGGCCCTTGCGCCCGTTACCCCCGCCGCTATAGGCATCGAAGGGGTCCACTGAAAGCAAATAGTTAGCATTTGCAAATTATGGAAGCGTTCTTGTGACGATGAGGTTTAAATAGTATTAACTTGTAGAAAGGACTAGGATAGCTAATTCGCGATTTGAGGGGATTCATAAAATTAATCAGATGCTTACTTCTAATACTTCCCCAATCAAGGTCATCTTCTCCTTTCGTAAAAACTTCCAGCGGCTGATTGAGCTGCTGCGCCCCAAACTGTGATGGGTTGAGTGCTGCGGCAAAGGGGTTATTGGAGCTGAAGCGTGGGGGTACGTTTCCAAAACCTCCTGTCAGTCCTGGCGAGGGGAGACCATTTCCCATGTTGAACATCTTGGCGCTGCTTGAGCTGCTGGGACGTTGCTGTCCTCCCGCAAAGCCGGGCATGGGCGGCGGAAGGCCAAGGAGGAGGTCCGCGAAGTTTTGATCGCGAACGTACACGGCGGAGAGACGTGGTAAACCTCCGGCGAAAAGGGAGGAAGCTAGGTAGTTATAATAACCGCTCGTGACACCCACGTAGGCAGGAGTAGCTGACGACGCCGTGATCTCATAGCGCAGGGTTTGCAAGGACCAATTGACTAGGGGAGGGATGGGCCCAGAGTGAGATGGAAACGCTGAATCTACCTGATCAATAACAGAGAGCGCCGTCAGGTTTGGAGCATGCGCTAGCACGGCGTGAAGGCTAGGGGCTTGAACACCGGTGTTGGATAGAGACAACACCTTTAGTTGCCTCTGTGTGTCCTCCCTAGACAAATACGCCACAAGGCCGTCGGAAGTGACTCTCGGTGTATCTATCAAGATCACTTCTTCCAAAGCTGGAAAGGCCGGTAGCACGTCGTTGTACTTAAACATGTCGTCATCTATAATCCTGCAATCAGACACCTTTAGAGCTCGCAGGCGCTGAAGCACCGCCAGTACGTGGCGCAACGCTGCCGGATCCATGTTGATCCTAGTCAACTCCAACACTTCGAGGTTCTGCCAGAAAGTACCTGTGCTCAGCGCCTCCAAACTTCGCTCGCTACCGCCAGTATAGGCCATCTTCCTGAGGTCGGGACAGCGGGCCTGTACCTCGAGCTTGAGAGTATGGTAAGCCGGATCGTCGCAGTACAACCCCTCGGGCAAGTCGACGTAGCGGAGGTTGGGCAAGACGGCAATGGTCCTCGCCAACGCGGAGCTACTCGATTCTCGCAGCATATAAGGCGTCTTGAAGTATTGAACGAGCTTGCCAAGGCGGGTTGGGTCTTCGCGTAGGGAGCGACACAGCAATTGAAGCCGAGCGCTGGCGGTATCCTCGGGGAGGCCATTGCGATCGAAACGACTCCTACGTTTCCGCTTCTCGGAGAGGTCGATCTCACGTTCGCAGTAATGCACGGAATCGATACGGATACTATGGTACCTACCACAGCGAAAGCCCGCGAGTCTCAGCAACGAACTTATCCAAACTTATCTTCTCAATTACCAAAGGCATTTTGCCTAGGGAGAACTTACATCGACTTGACGGCCGCTACCCTCCAGCGCTTGCATACTTGGCCGGCGTGGGAGAGATCACGCAGGTCGCAAAGCATGCAGGCATCTTCCAAGGCGCTTTGTTCGCATGTCTCATATGACTCGTCGCAACAATGCGGGCAGACGAAAGAGAATACCCTCTCCAATATGGGAGGAGGCAGCTCTAGCCATGGCGCGAATACGCGACCCCTCTGAGAGTCCAGGCTGGCATAATTGTTCTGGTAGTTGTTCTGGTAATTGTTCTGGTAAT
Source organism: Daldinia loculata (assembly GCF_022478755.1). Classification (NCBI taxonomy): domain Eukaryota; kingdom Fungi; phylum Ascomycota; class Sordariomycetes; order Xylariales; family Hypoxylaceae; genus Daldinia; species Daldinia loculata. The sequence goes on along the minus strand of NW_026054879.1, from coordinate 72,355 downwards.
TGTTCTGGCGGGGGTTGTATAAGTTGTACTCATCTCTCCTATAGTCGTCACGAGTAGGGATATTAGGTGGCTGAAGCTGTTGCGACGGCTTCTTGCTACGTCGAAAGAACTTCTTGAACTTCATCGCGAAGCCAGGCCAGGGTTAAATGATATGGATGTTCGCAAGGGAAAGCCTCGCTGCTTGATTTTGTTAGAGTTCAATTAAGAAGACACCTAAAGACATACATACGTTTGTTTCACATACTCGGACCACATGTGTTCCTCCTGCGAGAAGGCTGCTTGCGTGCATTGGACGGTTGTAGGAAAAGAGAACGTACACGGCAATGGCAACAGTTGGCTTACAATGAATGCATCTCGAGGCTCGCGACGCTTTGTTTAAAAGCGAGAGAGTGGGGAATTAAAGGGCGGCGTTAATTGCTGGGGTATGGGTACCTCAGATACTTCAGGTACCTGCATCCGAAGGTACATATTCAACTATCCGACATTCTCTATCTCAAATGATCTGCCCGAGATACATGTACTTTGACAGATACCTGCATGTAGGTACCTGGGTGTCGGACCCACTAGCGTAGTGGTACTTCATAGTCCTCTATAAATTTATGAATACCCGCCTGTACCTAGGTACCTAATGCATACATAACACACGTCCCATCAATATATACACATGAGACAGAAAAAAAAAAAAAAAAAGGCAAACTTAAGAGAAACCTCAAACGTTAAAAATAGTGTTACATTATATAAACAGGGATAATATAGAATTTTTACTAACTGCCAGCTAATGCGGTACTATGCAATCACTATAAAACAACATCCAATGGTTACCTTCTGTTGCCGGGTCCTCCAACCAAAGGATATATACATATGCACCCGCCAATGATCTTCCCTCCCGCTACACCGACCGCAGCCCAACCACAACCTAATACCTCATACTAGCTTGTCAAAATCTCCCGGAAACGCGCGCTTCTTATCCCCGGCATCCAATGCTCGCCAATCCCTAGTGGTTCCCGTTGAGCTGGAGAGGCGATGCTGATCCAGATATGTTCGACTTCTTCGTTCGGAGCGTCAATGGGAACGGGTACTCGTCTGGGTCTTCCTCCTCCCTGCATCATCATCACCGGTTAGCTACAATATTTCAGCTCGCATGTTCTCGGCTTGCTTACGGTAATTTCCATGCCACATAGTCTTCCGTACTTAAGCCTTCCCTTCCTTCTTGCAGGCTCGCGAAATCACCAGGCGTCATCATGCCCGTACGGTCCCGGGGAGAGCCGGGGACCGAGAAGGGTCGTGAGATCTTCTGTTCAACTCCGGGGATGAAGTCATCCTCATCGTCGCCGGAAAATGATCCTGGGTACGCTCGTCGCAGGGCTAACTGCCGGGCTTTGACATATTCCATTCCCATCCTCTTCCAATCTAGGAGGTCGCTAAGTCTCTCGGTTCGGTTGCGCTGGTTGATCCGTTGTCGCCGGCTTTTTTGGCAGAAATCGAACATGTGTGAGGCAAGCTGATTAACCGAGTCGTCAACACCTTTGTTGCGTCGGTCCACAATGTAGATACCATAGTCGGCCGAGTTCTCAATCAACTCCTCCATATAGCAGCCAAAGCCAGATAGGTTAGTGGTGATACTGGGAACACCCATAACAGTACACTCGGCAGGAGTATAGCCCCACGGTTCGTAGTAAGAAGCGAAAACACCCAGATTCGTGCCGCGCACGAAGTCATCGTAATCTAGAGGCAGGATCGGATTCGACGAATTTAGGAACTCAGGATGGAAAATAATCTTAACGCGATCTGTCGGATGGTTAAAAAGTTGGACCCGTCGAATCTGGTTCAGAATAGGGTCTTCTGAATCGTTGATCATATTGTGTGTGACGATGGGTGGTAGGCCGTGCCGTCTCATAGCAAAGAGACGGCGCCGGAGGACAACCCTGTCGGCGCTTGTGATAAGCTCTTTCTCATCAGGCATCGGATCTCCGTCATGCCACCTTAAAGACCGTTCGAAGACACGACGACCGATCCCGCGCTCGATCACATCGACAGTGTCGCGAAGGGACTTGATGACTGCCTGACCCTTCAGTGCTTCTACTGTCAGCGAGGTAGTTTGCGCAGGCATGATTATAAATGCTACGACAGTTGTCTTGCTACCGGAGGACTTTAGTCGGTGGTTAAGACGCGCAAGCGACTCAATGAACATGTCGACACCCTTATTTCGGAACTCGTAACGTCCGGCAGTGAAGAAATAGAGGGTATCTTCCGGCACGAAGTCATAATGACCATAGAAGTGACCCCGGACAAAGTCGTGGATCTTCTCCTTGGACTGTTGGTGCAAGTTCTGGAACTCATGTATGGCCGAGAATTTGGTGACGTTAAGTCCGTTGGGCAGCACACCATCCGGCTTACGTTTGAGCAAATGTTCGCTCTCGAAAGCCGTGATGTGCGAGACAGTGGTAAAGACGTCGCAAGAGTGTGCAGCAGCGCGTTCTATGCAGTAACGGTGATAGATACCACGCTTCCCGGCTTCCGCATCGACGTCAAACCACTGCAGATTATTATAAAAGTCGACAGAACCAGCACAAAGATAGCGGCCTAGTAGAGTTGCATGTGTAGTGAAGACGGTGGTGACATCTATGCGCCGCTTCTTAGTTAGCGGCAATGCGACACCAGCAAGCCATTCGTGAAAGTGGGCAATGACAGCTTTGGTCTTCTCATGACAAACAAACTACACGGGAGGAAAAATAGTCAGCTAGTCAGGTCCTAAGCCGTACGCGCGAGAAAAAACCTACCTCTCCTAGAAACCAGGCGACTAAATATCCAAAGACAATTGCCTCATTAGTCTCATCGTCGCCTGGTGGAGCCGGGATACTGGCAACATTCCACAAGTCTGCTTTCCACTCATCCAAATATCTATATGCTGTCTTGGTGTCGATTAACAGTACTCTGGGAGCTCCTTCAATGAGCCATCGTCCATAAAGTATGCCAATACCCCGGTTTTTCATGGCCTCGATACTGGCAGCGAGTTCTGGCGTGTTTGGCTCTAGCTCTTCAACCTCGACAGCGGCCTAGTTTTGGTTAGAGAAGTGTGTTAAGAGCTACGCTTAGAGAAAGAAAAGTAACGTACTGAATGGTGGTTGAGAGGGCCGATAAGTGTATATCGGTCGCCATACTCGGCAGTGGTAACGGGCGCCTTAGACTTAATGACAGAGTATATACCACCAACTGAGTTTAATGTTAGTTCAGAGATTGTAGAAGCTTACGGCGGTGTTTCTAAGTCATACCGCGATGAGCTACCTCGGTCGCGATCTCGAAGAGTATGTGATTCTTCACTTCGCGGGTAGCTTTCTCCCCGCTTTCAGCCATTGTGGTGGTTGGCGTAGTAGATTCGAAGGTACAAGGAGCAACGAGGTGTTACCAAAGGGAATATAAGGGAAACCTATAAACTATATTTAACAAATTTGACGTAGTTAGCTTCAGGTATAAAATAATAAATAACAAGCCTCCCTCGACTCCTAGCGCAAATAGATCGGATCGAGATAGCTCTCACCTAAAGTATCCAAACAAATCTCGAGACAAACCTCAAGCTAATAGCTAATAGCTTAGAGACCTCGCGGTGTTACGAGATTCGATAGGATGGACTGATACGGATGAGAAGAAGATGAACGAAACTTAAGAGGGGGGAGCAAAGGGAAAAAAGATGTTATTCGAATTCCGAGGTGGAGATTGGGAACATGGAACGGGGACCAGAACTTCCATGCATGGTCTCAATGAAGAATTCATAGAGGCGCTTTTTGTAGTTTGGCATCATTGCGTACACTGGGCAACAAGGAATTTACCTAGGAAATCTACCTAATAAGCCAGCTAGCTACCTGGGTACTGGCTTAGGGTACCTTCCTACCTTAACAAGGTTAGACTTGATTTTTTCTCGATCGCATGACATCCTTACCTATAAGCAGCTTTTAGTGAATTTTAGTATTACCTAGGTACCTCTCTCCATCGCTACTCCATAGACCCGCAATCCCGCAAGCCTTGCCATCATAACTCCGTGCAACTCCAAGCTTCCCCCAGCGAGAAAACAACGAAATAGTAATAGATCTAAACAAAGCTTTGCCGCTAAATATGCGGGAACCAAGCCTATGACGCCAGAAACCGTTATTGCATCTTGACAGCTTAAGCAGCTCAAGCAGCTTTTACGGTATGCTTTACCTAGGTAGTGTAGTATTAGGTATTAGGTATTAAGTATGTACATATGTAGTTGGGAGTTTGGGTATTACCTACATATTAGGCATACATTTACAAGTTGTTGGGTTCGATGTTGTTCATGTATGTAATATCTCGAGTTGCTAGAGCGGCAGCTATTTAAGTCGTCAGTATATATGTACATACATGCTGCGCAGTCTCATGTACAGGGATGCGAAGAAAAAAAAGGCGAGATCCCTAGACAAACTAGTTAGGTCTAACTGCTAATTAGGTATTCCAAGTATGCAAACCCTATCCCGCAACGAGAAAATAGCGCCGTGATCCTCCCCTGTTCCATACGTAAACATGGACCGATGATCCGCTACGAATCTCGCTTCTTCTAACAAGACTGAGAATTTAGGATCTGGATGTCTCTATGTATGTATTATCCGTTGTTTGGGGTATAATACAATCTAATTAGGTATATGACTTAGAAACTTTAAAAACTGGTGGACGCATGATGTGGGGCTGGGAGTTCGCCACAGGATTGATAAGAAAAGACATGATGCGCGTGCGTCGATGGGTGGATATCAAGTTCTCGCCGAAGGCTTCCCCTCTATTGCTTCTCCCCACAGCTTTGAAGTGTCAAAATGGCAGATACGCTGCATGTTGACAAACTGATGTGCGTATTCCATCTCTCCTGTTTTAAATCTTACAAATAATTTGTACTATACTATTAGCATCTTTGCTTTAATCAGTAATTTGTAGATGGAGAGAAACTATTTTGCTTAGTCAGTATGACGAAATATATGTAGTCCTTCATAACCCGTCTTGGTACATATGTGGATGTACCTACGCATACCTGTAATGCGGGGAGCTGGGCTGCAAGTCAATTGCTTAGGTGCCCGCGAACCTAATTGCGGGATAAAAAGGATAGCTCCACTCAAATCTTGTCTTCCATTTAGCACCTTTGTTAGGTACAGCTTTGTTATAACTAATCATATGCGCGGCCAAATTTACCCGCTGCGGGGTTTTCTATCTTGACCAACCTATTTTTCTCAAAAAAAAAAAAAAAAAAAAAAAGACAGCAAGCAGTAAGGGGAATATATGGGGAAACGACGGGTTGGTCCATCTCTAAACTCATCCTTGGAACCTATTGTAAGGCAATTCTATGCACGTAAAACCTAACTATAGTCACACGTAGGGACCAAAATAAAATAATAAGCCCTAACCCCTAGACGCCTAGCCGATGCTCTTTTCTTTCTATAGACATATTATCATATGCCCTGGACCTTCCTATACGAGGGTGGTTTCATGGTTCTCCTAATCAACTTCCCGGCGTACGGTGGTATTAGAGAGATCGAACCGATGGCCAGTACACGCCAGAGAAAGCCCCTGTCACAACATAGATGAGTTAGCCGTTCTAGCGGCACTGACGGGGAAAAGAGCACTCACCAGCTAAGAAGAAAGTCAAGATCAAAGTATCCGCCTAGGAACGGCATCGATCCGACGTAGAAAAGGAAAGTTCCAATGATACACATGATCATAACCGGGTGCCAGGTCGTGATCTCAATTGTCACCATCAGGAGCTCGTTTAGGATGAGGACCGTGTAACTAACAGCTACCATCCTCGGACCATCGACTTCAGTGAGTATTTGGGATAGGCCCTGGATCATGCCGCCTTGATATATTGACACGAAGACCCAGACGAAAAAGGTACGGTAAGATAAGGAACGGCCAGACGTCAGTTCTTTGTAGAGCTCGGGGTAGAGGTTCGCAAGGTTCTCATCTACATCCTTGTCCAGAACGAGAGAGAGTACTGGTGCTGCTGTATAAACGGTGGCATATCCTACGAGAAGCCAATCCTGTAGACCGTAAGACGAGGTCATTGTAAAATGAATTAACAAAAAAAAGGGGGGGGGGGGGAGGGGGGGGGGTGGTTATGGAAGAAACGTACCTTGTACAAGCCCTCTGGTTCAAATTTAATGGCAATACTATACATGGTCTGACAGACAGCAATGATAAGTCCACGATGAATGACGAATTGGGCGAGCTTGGCACTTCGCTTGTAGCTGTTTCGACCGTGCCACACTAGCAATTTGGTGAGGTGGCAGAATTGCTCTATGGAGAAGTCTGCTGCGAGACTGGCCTGTCGACCCTCCTTGCCAACAATACCAACTCCCACGTCCGCGGCTTGGATCATGGAGACATCGTTCCCACCATCACCAATGCAACAAACTCGCTTCTTAGTGAACTCCTTGATCAGTTTCGCAATGTCGGCCTTCTGCGTGGGTGAGCACCTGCAAGCAACGACTGTTGGTAGTCGCACAGCTACTGAAATAAAATCGACTCTGAAATGCGTTAGATAAAGCATTAAGCTTTCACCATCAATTAGTAAGCAGGCGTCAGTTTTGCTTCTAAGGAAGTCGAGATGATCTTGCGCATTATCCTTATGCTTGAGTTTGGCAACCGTGTATATATATTGTCCGCGCGCAACAAGTTTAGAACTGACAGCGACGCATCTTGCCGTTTCAACTTTGTCGCCTGTTAACATCCAAATTTTGATACCGGCATTTCGAAGTAGCTCTAGAGACGGCTTTACATCCCTCTGAAGCTTGTCCTCAACACCGGTGACGCCCAAGAGTTCAAGGTCACGCTCAAGGAATTCTGAGACCACGCGTTGCATTCCGGCATCACGGCCGCTGATCGCTAAAGAAGCTTCCTGGTAGCTAGTCGAGAAGTCTCGGTACTGTTCGTAGGATATCCTTTTTCGTCCAACCACCAAAGTCCTTAGGCCTTCCCGGGCCATATTCGCAGTCTCCTCATCTAGCCAGTCATTCGCAGCCACAATAGACCCCATCACCGTGTCAGCACCCTTCTGGTAGAACCATATCTCTCCATTATCTGAGCCCGAGGGGGAAGGCTTCGACTGCTCATGAAATCGAACAATTATACCCATACGCTTACCGTCGGAAGTAAAGGGAAATATGTCTAGAATCTGAACCTGCACCACAACCTTTCCCGTCTCCGTTGATTCAAGGACCATCTTCTTGCGGTCTCGGTGTGCAAGGCGGAGACCAACAGATTCGGTCCATCGTACAATAGCTATTTCGTCTGGAGAAGAAGCTTGGTATGAAGTGACTGTTTGCCCATTTTCCTCTTCAACGGTAGGAGTCACATTGTGACAAAGAGCTAAAGCTAGAACAACATCCCGGACCCTGGATCCGATCTCCCGCCGTGTTCTGGTCGCAGTGACCCCTGCCGTCGTATTGTAAGAAGACGAAGGTGTGACGAGCGCAGTATCATTCGGCGTTCCGATGAAGCCGTGTCTTACATATGCCACCACCTCGTCCATTGCCTCGTTGGCATAGGACACAGTACCCACATGTATCTTTTTCATTTCCATCTCATTTTGAGTCAAAGTACCCGTCTTATCACTGAGTAAGTATTCGATGCGCCCTAGATCCTCCGGGATCGTGCTGGTCCGGACTACCGCGCCCGGGATACCAGGATCTCGTTGGATGAACCACGAATAAACACTCTTTCCCATGTCAAGGTTGACCCTAAGACTGATCGGGACAATGGTCGAAAATAGTACGAGAAATCGCATGATCTTCACGTACCAGATATTACCTTCGGTATTGTTAAATCCTTCCAAGGCCACGAGAATAACGGATAGTGCCAACGTGAGCGCGCAGAGTATTTTGGTCAAGGAGTTGATCTCGTATTCTAGTAGTCCTGTCTTGGACCGTGACAACGAGGTGGAAAGCGCCGATCGTGTCTGCGGTCCGGTATAGACGATGACAGCCATAGCAGTCGCTTGTGAAGCGATTATAGTGTTTGCCCAAGCAGTATTATCAATTGACAGGGGAGCAGAATTGCCCCTATCACTTATACTACTTTCATCGGACTGATTATTCAGGACGTCGTGTTTTGTCGCCATTAGCTCGACCTTGCCAACAAACTCGTTAACCCTTTTATCCGGCTTCCCACCAGTTACCCTAATGCGGACGAACTCTTCGACAGGTAAGGTCTGAGTTAAGACGGACGCAAGACGAAGTTTCCAGTCCGTTTCACCGTCGAGCTGATCTGTCCTGATGAATGTCTCCCCAGAGGACGCACCTTCAGAAGCATCCGAACTGACAGCCTCGGGGTTCTTCCCCTTTCCAGGAGTAGAATTGTTTTGATCTGCATCTGTCTCAAAAGGGTTAACTAGTAACGACTCTGACTCTGCATCTTCACTATCCTGAATTTGGGCTTGTGGACTCTCCGGCGTCGAGCATTTCAAGATGACGACATCAGCAGGAACGCGCTGGCCTTTGCTAAGCTTGAGAACATCGCCAACCTTGAGATCTCGGGATTTCTTCTTAACTTCTTGGAAAGAGGACGACGGGTGACCTAGACCTTGGCCTTCCACTTGTTCTTCTTCTTCCTGGATATCTGACAACCGGTCCCTTTGGGTTAATGGTTGGCGATCTGCTTTCCGTGAGGATGTTGATTTAAAAATTTTGGGACGGCGGGAGACTGAATTCTGATGACCTGGCTCTCCAAACTGTAGAACAACATACTCCTCGGAGTTCGCTTCATTGTCTCTCCGACGCCGCTCTATATCATCGTATGCCTCCTTTCCCATTGTGATAACAAGAACGAACGCAAGCGGCGCGACGTACGTGGATAAATAACCTATCCTCAGGGCTGGAATGGCCTGTGATAAGGCGACGAGTAGAAAATACATGTTGAAGAAGAAAGAAAATTCATTATAGAGAGTAATAGGAAGGAATGTGAGCGCGGTGTATTTCGCATTCGAGACGAGGTTCGGTGGGTAACGTATAGATTGAGGGGAACCAACGGCAACGGTCCTCGACGTCGAGGGGTCGTCTTCTCTATTATCAATGGCCGTATCGTCATCTTGCCGATTTGAGCCTGTGCTTGACATAAAACTAGGTAGCCTTAGAGAGGAGCCGATATGAGCCAGGCCATGGAGTCTATCGCTGGCGAACGACCGTCTCTGGGGGCGAGGCGCATATTCGTCTAAAAGGGGAGCTTCATCGCCGGCATGGTGACTTCCATCCGAGTAACGCTGCTCATGTATATCATCCTCTAGCAAGTCTGCAGCGTCACCGTTCCCATCCCTACTGCGACCAAGCTCGCCGTAGCCGCGACTTCGATTCCCTACCCGTCTCAGACCGCCCATGCGAATATTTCTCAACGCAATCCGTGGCGCTCGTTGTTCGGGACTATGGTTGCGTCCAAAGAGCCGGGAGGCTTGGGCATGCGATGAGGTGGTAGGATCTAATTCTTGCAGGTCCAGGTCGACATCTGAATCCGAGTCGTTTACAGGGGAATCGGGCGGCTCGGTCGGACGGTACGAGTTTAATGGCGGCATTCCCGCATTGGGATCATGCTCCTAAGAGGAGCTACTTAGAAAATACGGAACCCGGCTGATGGCGTTCGCAGTAATGGACAATACAAAATCAACATGCGAATACCTAAAGCTTACTGTAGCAGATGTGAGTAGAATAGCCTCGAGTTGCCCGAACGTGCGCGGAATAATATCTGATGAGGCCCTGTAGATATTATAAAATCCTTAGCGAATTCGAGACATAATAATCTTAATAGCGAAGCTTAGTAGTGAGAGTGCGAGAGGAAAACGATTATAATTTGGTTGTATAGTAGGTATGGAGTGTTAAAGTTGGCCAAATATCAAATGTTCGACTTCCGTAAAGGTGGCTCATTGCAGGCAGGCGGATACATGTAGTTACCTACACTGATTGATAGCCTATGTACACTACATAAGCCTAGCATAGCGTACCCACTTACGCGCATACCATGTACTGAAGTACCTAACGTCGTAGCATTTGAAGGAAGCTTCGTTGGATTCGTTTCAGCGTACCGATATACGAAGTGCATATGCACCACAAATACACACATGCAGGTAGTTCAGTTCCTCCTTTAAACTTACCGTACATACATACCTATGTATAGCTTATCTATGTGACCCTAAATGGCGTATTTTACTTGGACTTGCATGTTTGATGAGTAGCCCGAATAACTACAGAGCCATAACTATAATTAAAGATAGGAAAATCATAGCTGGAGCCATTGTCTGGAAAATCACGCGTAAATAACTCAGATCTTCCGTACGTTTATTTATTATCTTATTGGCTCAGCATGTAGAGTGGTTTGATCATAATCCATATGCGCCCAAGGGGAAACAATTGTAGTCGTTCGGATCGTACAAATCGAAAGAAGCCCTCGATTAAACGCTTCATTGTAATAGGAAAAGGTTCAATGGCCTTAACCCCCCTGATATCCATTGTCGTCCTAACCCTAGCCATATAGTAAAGCTGCTGGGAAGTTAGTTGGGTGGTTAAGTAATAGTAGTATTTACTACTAACGTGCTCCAGTCCGCCAACGCTCTAATAGCCCGTATGGGTATGTCCGCCTCCTCTTCTTCATCTGTTGATCCTGAAAACCCGCCATGCCCTAAGCGGCAGGGCTCAAGTCACCGCTTTTCATCACATCCGCCTCGCTCACCTGCCAAGTTCATCCAACGGAAGATCGGCTTCGTCTTTTCCAACGATAGAATCAGCAACCTTCCAGATCTGGAGCATATTGTCCTCAGCAGCGCTCGCTACGAGCCAAGGGTCGTTCAAATTCCAGCTGAAATCGGCAAGATGATTAGTGTGGCCGCCGTGCATGAATAAACTACCAAGTATTAGCCAATGTCTCTCCGTATGATATCAAAAGACTCACAGTTCAGGAGGTCCATCTTCTTGATCATCCGGTTGTTGTTCCTCACCAACTCTACTTAGATCCCAGAAGATGATTCGCCGGTCGTAACTAGCACTGCCTAGAATGCCTGCTTCGTGAGGATGCCAGGAAAGAGAGGTGACCGCGTCTTGGTGGCCTTCCAACGTATGGACCTTTTCCTTTACGTTACGAAGGTCCCAGATGCCGATGGTCTTGTCAGCGGATGCGGTCGCCACGAGAACCTCGGTCGACGGGTTGAATGCTAGTGAGTTAATAGCATCGCTATGCCCATCCTTGGCAACCAAAGATGATTGAGTATTAGACGGCTGCCTCACATCCATGATTTGCAGAGTTAAATCGTCAGATACACTACCAATGAAGTTTTTAGATATAGGATGATATTGAACATCGTTAACAATGTTAGTGTGATGAGTGAACCGGCGAGAAGGACCGAGGGTTGTGCTGCCATTCTGTAGCGACTTGAGGTCCCTGTTGCATGTTATTAGCACGATCGAATAATTGTCTACATCAGGTTTTCAAGGGAGCAGCATACCAAAGACAGACGGTCTGATCCTCGCTTCCTGACGCTAAAGCGCCTTCAGAATGGGGATTCCAGTTGAGACCAAACCCCTCTTGCTTATGGCCTTCAAGGCTAATTTGAGGATTAACCTTGCCGTTGGGCTCGAAGCTATGCTTAGTTCTATCGAATATGAGAATTCTACCGTCGACAGCTAATGTCGCGATCAGGTCGGGATTCTGAGGGCAGTAACGGGCCTTATTGACCTCGCCAGGGTGGTCGATCTTCTGAACGATGCTCCATTTCATGGCTGTGGTAACATCTGTAGACGGAGATTTGCCGTAGCCACCAATTTCACCCCGCTCGTCATCATAGTCGTTTGCATTAGGGCGAACTGACTTGGGTATCTCGACCTGGGCAATCTGGAGATGATTCGGCTTGCCCTCAGAGGTATGCGTTCCGATTAGGACTCGGTGGATACGGCAGTTCTTTCCCTCAGGCTCCTTTACATCGGGAAACCATTGAACCGTGAGAGTAGGCCATGTTAGGGCGGTGCTGCAATTTGTTAGCAGGAAGAGCCAACTTGTGCTGCCATGTACAAGCTCACCTCAGGATCATATCATAGAGAAAAGGTGAATTCTTTTTCCACGTCTTGTACTCTAATAATCGTAAGAATTGCACTAGTCACTGCGGAAAATAATCGTGGCCTACCTTCATTGATAAGTCTCTGCTCCTCGTCTTCATCATAGTCCTGGGCCATGTCCACTTCTACTACGTCAATAGGTATTCATGAGAAAAGTAAACAAGAGAACACGACGGAAAAGGAAATGAAAATACTAACCTTCGACATCCTCGACAACAGGGCCTGGAGCCATATTGAATTGACCTTTCTCGTAGAATCGATTACGGGATGTTGCGATTTCGGGAGTTGAGCTCAGGATATTTGCTAAGTGTTCAGAAGGAATTTCGCGACTGGACGCGATGCCGCGTAAAGTATGGATTTAGAAGTACCTACATGTAGCCTACCTAAGGTAGCAAGGTTGTACCGCCTATCGCCTGCCACCCGATCTGATAAAAGGGGATTATGTAATACATATCCATGAATGCATACATATGTATGTACTAACAAGAATGTCCCAGCCGTAGTGCGGGGGAGCTGAGAGGTACCTGTAGCTGATAGGTAAGTCAGTTCTACATTGCACCCAATCCTACATGTACAGTACGTGTACTTGAATTTTGGGGTAAGGCTATCGGGTACCTACATCCTCGTACCTATTCCCACTAGGTTACAAGGTTGTGTGCCACCACAGCACCCACGCAGCCCACGACACCACTAACCTGCAAAACCAGTATCGCGGTCAATGACTCCTCGTCGCCGAGATCAGAGCTACACACTACACACACTACACACACTACACACATAAACGCATACACAGATCCGCGTCGCATTCAAGTTACCGAGGCCGCCAGTAACCTGTCTATCGTCGCCAAAAAAAAATATTGCATTGCCCCAGATGCATTGCCTCGACGATATTCGACAAAAATTCAACTACATCGTCTATTCCATATAACGCCTTACTTCTTTGAGCGCCCTCCCTCATTAAAAGTTCATAGCAGAACATCAGATCGCAAAGCAGTATTTTGTAGTTCCTTGCGGACGAGATCTTAGTTAGACAAAATTTGTCACATCGTACATCGGTCTTGCGGCGTTGTACACATTCTATAATTTTCTTTCCTCTAACTACCAACTCCCACTAATCAACTAAGGTCAGAATGGGGTACGTATAAGTCATTCTCGAGATCAGATTCTAAAGCATAGTATTAACCCCAGTCTAGTGTTCCCAAGTTTTTCAGATGGCTCTCGGAGCGATATCCTGCGATATCCCAACTTATTGCTGAGAATCGCATCCCCGAATTCGACAACCTTTATGTGCGGCAATCCACCAATATATCCTCTCTCGCCGTCGTTCGCTAACCTACGTAGTTGGATATGAATGGTATTATACATAATTGTACCCACAAAGACACCCACGATACCTCGTTCCGCCTGAGCGAAGATGAGATGTTCATTCGCATATTTAACTATATTGAGCACTTGTTTGGCAAGATCAAGCCCAAGAAGCTGTTCTTCATGGCTATTGACGGGGTGGCCCCCAGAGCGAAGATGAACCAGCAGAGAGCTCGCCGTTTCCGAACTGCGTTAGATGCCGAACAGGCTCGCGAGAAGGCAATACGAGAAGGTCAAGAACTGCCAAAGGATGATCCCTTTGACAGTAATTGCATCACGCCAGGTACCGAGTTCATGGCCAAGTTAACCCAACAGCTCAAGTACTTCATCAGCAAAAAGATCTCCGAGGATTCCGATTGGCAGGTTTGCGACGTAGTTCTGTCAGGTCACGAAGTACCCGGCGAAGGAGAGCACAAGATCATGGAGTACATCAGGAATGCAAAGGCCCAACCCGATTATCACCCTAATGTTCGCCATTGTTTATATGGCCTAGATGCCGATCTTATCATGCTAGGGTTGTTAAGCCACGATCCTCACTTCTGCTTGCTTCGAGAAGAGGTCACCTTCGGCCGCGCCTCTAAGACGAAATCGAAGGAGCTAGAGCATCAAAACTTCTACCTGATGCACCTATGTATAGTTCGAGAATATCTTGAATTGGAGTTCCAGGAGTTGAAAAAGGAAGGAGCCATAAAAGTGCCTTTCGACATGGAGAGGATCATTGACGATTTCATACTTATGGCGTTCTTCGTTGGTAACGACTTTCTTCCAAGTCTACCTAATCTTCATATTAACGAAGGGGCTTTGGCGACCATGTTTCGTATTTATAAACAAGTCCTCCCGCAGTGTGACGGTTACATCAACGAAGGAGGGGTCATCAACCTCAGCCGTCTGGGACTATTGCTAGAGGAACTCTCCAAGGAGGAGGACCGATTTTTTGAACATGAGAACGCCGACTCCAGGTGGCTCAAGGGTAAACAGGCAGTGGAAACCAATGGCGAAGTGCCGGCTAAGGCGAAAGGACAGCTCGTTATGACCAGTTCTCAGAAGGAATTGTGGAAGAAGATAAGGAAGTTCATAAATACGCAGCCGCCTACTCCTCTCAACCTTGGCCACGAGCTTGTTGCTGCCGACCGAAAATTTGTACAGGACACCGCTGATAGCCTTCATGTTGAATGGCGCACCATCGAAGACGACGATGGACGACGCAACCTAGTCCTAACAATTCCTACAAATCCAGACGGCGATGAAAATGATGAAGAAGAGGAAGAAGGCCATATGGCCTTGTTTCGCGTTATGAAGCGTTATGACAAAGCTCAGGTAGTCGACTCTTCTGCCGAAGAAGCCCAGGCGGCCGCGCAAGCAAAGTATAAGGAAAAGTTCTTGGAGTGGAAAGACAAATACTATACAAGCAAATTCGAATGGTCTCCGGAGGTCAAGGAGACAGAGCTGACGAAGCTTTGTGAGAATTACGTCCAAGGCCTACAATGGGTGCTATACTACTACTATAAAGGAGTAGCTTCTTGGCCATGGTTTTATGGTTATCATTACTCTCCCATGACATCCGGTAAGTCCTAGCAACCTCGGTCCTAAAGCAAATGACTCTGCTAACAGTCGGCCCATCTAGACATTATGAAAGGCATGAATGCTGATCTAACATTCAAACTCGGTCAACCCTTCCGACCGTTTGAACAGCTCATGGGTGTTCTCCCAGACCGAAGCAAGAAGATTGTTCCTTCGGTATATCACGAGCTCATGACAGATCCCAAATCACCAATCATCGATTTCTACCCACGGGACTTCGAGCTCGACATGAATGGCAAGAAAATGGAATGGGAAGCAGTTGTTAAAATCCCCTTCATCGACGAGAAGCGACTGTTGTCTGCAATGGCGCCCAAGAATGAGCTTCTTACACCAGATGAAAAGGCTCGCAACGGCTTTGGTGTTTCAATGAAGTTTACATACGACCCTAACATTGACTTTATATACCCCTCGTCCATGGTCGGAATCTTTCCCGATATTCCCCACTGCCATTGTGTCGAAAATATTTTTGACCTACCCACAACAGAAGGGCTGGAGTTATATGTTGGCCTACTCGATGGCACAAAGGTCGGCGTGGACGCGTTAGCAGGATTCCCCAGTCTTGCTACACTACCTTACAATGCTACCCTTGGCTTCCACGGAGTAAATGTTTTCCAGCAGGAAAGTCGAAACGAGAGCATGGTTGTAACCCTAGCCGACGTTGAGCTCCGAAGTAGAGTTGAGTCGGCAAAAGTCAAGCTGGGGCAAAGATGCTACGTTGGTTATCCCTTCTTGCAGGAGGCTAAAATCGCACGTGTATCGGACGAACTATTCGACTATTCGTTAGCTACGGATGGTTCTGGTCAAGTGATACAGACTCACCATTCTGGTAGGGAGATCGACGATTGGAATAGA
Organism: Daldinia loculata; assembly: GCF_022478755.1. Taxonomy (NCBI): domain Eukaryota; kingdom Fungi; phylum Ascomycota; class Sordariomycetes; order Xylariales; family Hypoxylaceae; genus Daldinia; species Daldinia loculata. The sequence continues at coordinate 56,474 of NW_026054879.1, read as the reverse complement.
AAGGCCTTTCGTATTGAGAATTTCTATAATAGCCGACTCGGCATCATTATTGGCCCCGTCGAATCTATGGTCCATGTTGAAATGCTGAAGGGGCTCATTAAGACGGATGAGGGTGCCACCATTAAAGAATATGGCCCAATCCCAGGCATGGAAACGGATTACGCAGCACAGGTCATTGTCGACGAAGTTGTAAGCGAAGACGAACGTTTCATTGAAAAGGCTGCAATACCGTTCGAGGAGGAGTTCCCCGTCGGATCCCGCTCTTTCTTTCTCGGGGACTATGCCTATGGGCGCCCCCTTCAGATCTCAAGTCACAACGACAATCAAGCCGAGATCATGATATCTTTTCCGTCCGTAAAAGAACCAAACTTCACGCAGCAGATCATCCGTCGCGCCGAACAGCAAAGCGGTTATCGACCGTCTTACGCCGTTGCGAAAGACTTGGGGCTTCACCCACTTGTTTTAAGCAAGATCACCTCATCTTTCTTCGTTCATACGATCGGCGGCAGCATGAAGGTTAATCTCGGACTAAATCTCAAGTTTGAGGGAAGGAAGCAGAAGGTCTTGGGGTACTCGAGGAAGTCAAATTCGGGGTGGGAATTCAGTCCTGCTGCGATTCAATTGCTAGTAGAATACATGACTCGTTTCCCCGATTTCTTCGCTGCTGTGATGCAGAACCCGTCAGGGAGCGAACTCAACGAGACTCAACTCTGGCCGGACAGCAACGTCGCCACCGCTAGGATTAAGGAGATTGGCGCATGGCTCAAAACTGTGGAGACCAGTAAGTTCGAGCGAGTTCCTCTCGATGCCGAACAGCTGGACTCCGAAGTGGTCATGCAGCTCCAGAATGCGGTAGATTCGCTAAGGGAAACCAATGAAAAACACGAGGCTAAAAAGCTCAAGTGTGTTCCCCGGTCCGCCCTACTTAACCCGAAAGATGCTACGCAACGACTCGGCAATCAGAAGTTCAGCTTAGGTGATCGGGTTGTCTATGTACAGGCGTCTGGAAAGGTACCCATTGCTTCTAGAGGTACAGTTGTTGGTATAACCACTGTCGGGAATCACCACATGCTCGATATACTTTGCGACAACGCGTTCATGAATGGGACAACCTTAGGCGGTCGCTGCGATCCTTTCCGGGGACAGACCGTCCCAGCCAATTCGGTACTCAATGTCACAAACAGGCAAGTAATTGCAAATTCGAAGATGAGTCTAGAAAAGCGACCAACTCAAACAACGCTACCCCTTCATACGCGAGGGTATGGTGCACCTGGGGGCTCAGGTAGTCAATTTAGAGACGCGCCAGCACCAGGTCCCCTCCGTGGGACGTGGCGGGGCGCCGTAAATGGCTTCAATCGGCAACCAGGACAAGGGCGTGGTGGTGGTCAGGCCCACCAGAAACCTAACGGAGCTCCTTGGCTACAGCATAGCAGCTCGGTTTACCAGTCGGCACCCAACGACGATCCATCGCAAGGGTCAGCGCAGCAAACTGGTGGTTATCCTACACGCGGTCGCGGCGGCCCGAATCGAGGTGGACGTGGCAACCGCGGTGCCAGGGGCGCCTCGAATAGTCCGAGCAACGTGAATGGGTTTGCTACCCAGCAGTCATATAACGCTGTTCCTCCACCAGCCGGACTGGACACCCGCGGTGGTAGAGGGCGTTCACGTGGTCGTGGGGGTGGTCGTGGACGTGGAGCTCGTGGCGGATCCAGCGTGGATCAACAGGCTGGAAATTCTAGCTAAGCCATGTCATACAGGCGCTTATAGCATAGGGAACAGGAGCTATTCGACACTGGCACGGCAAACAGCAGTACGAGGTGGAGGAAAAGTGGAAGATAGTATAGGATGACCTCATATAAGTCTTGGTAATTTTGCCCTGGCGAAATAAAACATGGACACGACAATGGAGGCGACGCAATACAAGATGTATAGTCTAGCTATATGTCGCTCCTGGATGTATTGGCATCTCAGAGAGGCCAACTATAATAGTTGCCCATATCAGTGGTCACGCATCAATAAGCTACCTACTTATCACCTACTTATGTTATCTACAGCATAGAAGCCTATCCCATAGAGAAAGCACAGCTAGAGCGCCTGTGTGAAGTAGACCAAGCACATAATCTTAGCATATTGCTATATAAGATCGGGTTAGCTGGCCATTACTACTCATCCATATGAACATATTGTATGTACATATATACCTACATAGAAAAACAGAACAAGCCGTAATAGCAGTATAATATTTCTAAAATCGGTTACATAAGTGTATCTGTATAGCAACTCTAATATAGTTTCCCAGGATATATCTAACAGCCTTGATATCATGATTAAGGTCTCGCCTTTACTTCACTTCTTACTACAAGGCAGAATACTATTGGACCCTCGACCAACTATCCCAAATCATTGGGTAGGCCCCAACAGACAAAGATCTCTGGAACGAGTATTTACGAGCTGCATGGAAATATTATCCTCAATCGTAACCAGAAGAGCCAAAACGCACTACGATTTTTCTTGGTTTCTTTTACATCCTTCCATTCCACCCAATAGCTCAGTCATCAGAGCCAACCAACCACCTATCCGTCTACACAGCCCGGCTCCTCGCTTAGACAACCACCTCAGGAGCCCACCCCTTACTTGTCCAAAGAGCTAGCTAACTACAGAGATACCTTTTAGAGAGACAAAGAGCTCGTCTCGTTCGGAGATAAATAGACATAAACGAACGGAAAAAATCCATAGCAAAAGACGAAAGAAGACGGGACGATGAGCAAAGAGAAAATAAGTAATTTGAGTTGAAATAGAGCGTAACAGGTGTAGCAGTAGTAGTAGTAGTAGTAGTAGTAGTAGTAGTAGTAGTAATAGTAAAAGGAAGATACAATAAAACTCTAGGAATAAGTCCGGGGTTCGACGAATGAAGCCAGGTATACCATTTACACTCCCTGCGCTATGCACCACCATTCAGATCCCGCCTTTACTGCACATATCCGTCCATTTGTACAAAAGTTGGTCCTTCCACCTAGGTCAGAACTTTCAATGTATATCGGGTAACAAGGTCGTCGACATGGTTGACAGTAAAAGAACCTTACCCACCACTCCCAGCAACCAAGGCCCCTTCCCCTAGATGTCCCTTCTAGAAAATCGGCCTTTTTTTGTCTTTTCCAGCTCCACTCAAACATTTCCGGTGTAACTTTTTCTTGTCTCTTAAAACAAAAACGTTTCCCCCACAAACACCCTGCTAATCCTTTGGTATCCTCGACTCCCCCTATGCCGCGTCTTCAAAAACTGAGCCCACACCCTTAGGAAGTGCCGTTTTTTACGTCCTGAGAAGTACCGCCAAGGATGACACCGCCCATGATTTACCGTGTACTACAACATTCCAAACACGGCCGAAATCGGTCATAGTGAAATCGAATACCGAACACTCCGCACGAGGGCCGTATGAGCCGAAATACTTTTTACGTTTAAGCAGGTGATTTGTTCGAAGGCGCACCTGCGCCATTCTGACGAGCATCGCCACCACTGACGGACAAACCACCAATACCGGAAGAGAGGAATGCAAACGGATCGTTTTCCGACTGAGACGAGTAGAAGTTATTAGATGGTCCGGCCGAGGCGGGACCGTTGCTTGCAGACTGGAAAGCAGCCTCGGCCGCTCGGCTATCAAATGGTCCTGCCGAATGCGAACCCGGAGCAGGTCCGAAATGGGTATTCAGAGACGGGTACGGGGCAGCACCACCACCAATGCCCGATGGCAAGGCGTACGTGCTAGGCGGGCCTCCAAAGTGGTGACCGTAACCACCCGACGCTCCGAATGGACCGGCAGCTGAGGCAAATGGACCTGGGCCTGGCGTTCCGGCCATGGAGCCAGAGCCCATACCGTAGCTAGAACCACTGTCCATTGGCGAGGGATAGCCAGAATCGGCAACTACTGCAGCGCCAGCACGGCTAGCGCCGCATCGAAGACAACAGACGTTCTTAGCAAAGTTGTGGTAACCACAAACTTCATTACCACACTTCCAATCTCCAGCTCGAAAGGGGACAACACCACTACCACCCATACGACCTCCTCCATGGCCCATGTTTCCGTGATGACCACCGTGATGCGGCGGAGGACCCATCATAGCCGGCGGGCCGTAACCATAGCCGTAGCCCATATCGCCTTGCGGCCCGGCGCTTACTGCTGGGAATGAGCAACGGAAGCAGGCCGTCCGTCTCTGAAAGTTGGAGAAACCACACGAGGGGCATGTCCAGTCGCCAGGGCGGGGTCGGTTCTTACTCGGGGGGAAAGGCGTCAGGATTTCTGCGGCTCGGTCAAGCACGCGACTAGAAGACGGTGAGACCTCAATGGCCTTCTCGTTCAAAGCGCGACCATTCATGCAGAGGCTCTCGGCGGCCTAAAATGTCTTAGTTAGCGTACAGAAACATGTGATATAAGTATCTATATGTAAGAACACACCTCTTCATGGGACGAAAATACGGCAAAACCGGTACCTGTGGGCTTGTGCTGTTCCGGGGTACGTAGGGTCCAGAAAGCAATGGGGCGACCACCAAATTGGGTGAACCAACTCTCAAGCTCCGACTGGGTAGTATCGTGAGGCAAACCAGACATGTGCAGAACCTTACTTCGCTCAGATAGGAATGCACGAACATCAGCACGGGCATCCATAGGACGGGTTAAGACGTCAGGATGCTCCTGGGGTGGTTGAGACTTGCGAATCAGGCCGCGCAGAACTCTGGCAAGAGTCACCGCCTCTTCCATGGCACGTCGAGGAGATGCTGGGGCAAGAGCCTGCAGGTGAAAGGGTAGGTTATGTTTGATCGGGGCACTAGATTGGACGGGCTCGACCTCGAGGGCAGCGCAGATGTTGGAGAGCATCGAAGGCCCGAAGGGGAGGGATTCAGGATGGTGCTGTTGCCATCGTTGGTATTCGGTGCGTAGATCGAATGTCCTCGAGTGTTGCAGGTAGGGTGGGAGCACAACAGCTTTGTCGCGAGCTTCGCGAGGAAGCTGGACACGAAGGTCCCAGGCATCGAGAGTAACAAAGACGAAGTCGAGATTTTGAGAGGTCAGGTGCTCAGAAGCGAAAGCATCGAAGCGGTTAACTGCGTCCCGGAAAGTTCCCGCATTTCGTACATGCTCCCATGTCAGGGTCGTAAGGCTAGCTATAAGCGCAAAACATATAAGTATTAGTCTGATGAAGCTAGAGATGCGTGCAGCGGGAATGACGATGCACGGAGAAGGGGGGAGGGGGAGGGAAAAGGGGTAGTCAATCCCGTAGCTACGACTTACTGCATAAGGGTGTAATAGGTGTATTGATAGGTTTCACGAGCACGCTCTCACGATGAATCTAGCATTGAAAGAAATAAGTCAGCACGCAAAAGTTCCCCTTTATAACAATAAACTCGTTGATTTCCACCATCCATATCCCATACCTCTTCAAGCGACTTAGAATCTAGGAGGATCCAGCCAAGCTCAATCACCTCTGCGGAATCCTTTGTCACGTAGACGCCGTGTTCATCACAGGTAGTTGCTACATGGATAACGACGTAGCGGTCGATATGAGGAGGTGGAGTCTGCTGGCTCGACATATTGGGCAGACTCGATGCCTATGATATAGGACGACGGTAGCGGTGATGTTGGTATGTAGTATGTAGTATGTAGTATGATGTTTTATAGTACAGTAATTAAAGTCGGACTTGACGCGGCTCGATGTAGTATTGAATGTTACGACGGAAACCTGTCAAGTTGAACTGAGCAGGTTTTAAGAATTTGGAAACCCGAAAAGTTCGAGAGGATCGAGGGTCATAAATGTGGGATCGCAGAAAGGAGGTCAAAGGCGGTGGCCGAGGTGTCGTAGCAACGAGCGACTGGAGCTCCAGTTTGTTTTTTTAAAAATGTGGATGATTAATAAGAGGAAAAAAACACAGCTAGAAAAGCCTTCAATGCAATACGCGATAAGGGAGAACCCAACGTCGAAAAAGTAGTTGTGGTTATTCCCTTTTTTTTCCCTTTTATCTCGGTAGGATTTTGACGTCTACCCAGTTATAAACCAGGCAGCTCCTCGCAATCTCGCAATCTCGCAATGCTGCAATGCCCTAATATCGAGAAGAGGGATCGAGGAGAGCGCCGGGGCAAGAAAAAAGGAAGAGGAAAAAAAGAGAAGAGAGAATAAGGGGTGGAAGAATGATGTTCTGGAGAGGGATAAGAGAAAGTGAGTCTGTTGTGCGCAGAAGGAAGAGAGGAAAAAAAGAGCACAGAGAATGAGACGAGTCACGACGAACACCTCCCAAGATTGCACAGTTGTTGCGTGGTGGGTTCGGTTGTAGCGAGAGCTGTTGGTTTTGGGCAGTGTGCATAGTTGGTCAATCTCCTTATGATTGATTGATTGATTGATTAATTGATTATTTTTTTTCTTCTCCTTCCTTTCCTTTTGGGTAACCCCCTCTTCCCCTAAACTTCCTATTACCTAACTAAGCCAAGTCTCTCCTACCTCTAATTATTTTAGCCCGGACCCCGAAAGGCCTCTAAAAAAAAAATTTAGACCGGGTCGAAGAGCGTTGAATTGTGGAGTTGCCAACGTGGGTACAAACGCATGTGGGCTTTATAAGTACCTGCCTCCTTACATAACGTCGTCATCTGCTTACCCAGGTACATTACACGTAGTATATCTAGCACCACCTAAGCAAGTCACAAGTCCCGCCTTACAGAGATATACCTAATGTACTATTTAATTCAATATGTAGAAGTCGTTTTCTTCTTTACAACTTTACAGGTTAAGCATTTTTCATAATCTACTTCTTAAGATAACGTTGCGTAGGTGTTATTAGATCCTACTCCGATATAAATCTAAATATGATATAAAGTACATTATCACCCACGTTCCTTATGTATTGAGGTATGCCATTACGCCATATATAAAAGAAATATATACCTCCAATACGATCATATGACTATTAACATATTCACACTTACAAATACCTACTTAGATGTGCGGGGTCCAACTGATGGCTTGGTAGAACAAATTAACGTACGGGAAGCGCAGCTATCAATACCTAATGCCATACCACCCCAGACTACATGCTTTACGTAAGGTACGCTGCTTCAGAGCTACGTCATCGGCGTCGTCCCGCATACTGAGACTTAAAACATACAAAACCAAAGCAAACCAGTAATTGAAGCGCGAATACGCCTCGTAATCCCAATAGAATTCCATATACCTAACCTACAACCAAGTCAAATGAGAGCAAATTCCGAATCTTTGTATTTCATCAACCTGTGACATTCAGCCTCGGCCATCAGCAGTGAACGACCATTACTTTACCTACCTTAATATAATCGGCTTCTAACTCGCAACCATTTCCTACTTGATCAAAATGGGAGCTGTCTCGGCTATTCTCATCGTCCTCATAACCATCCTTTGTGAGTACCAAGGAGGTCTCGCTGTAGGCACTAGCTACAGGATGGTCTAACCTAACCGCCATCTAGTCCCTCCGATTGGCGTCTGGGCCGTCGCCGGATGTGGCGCCGATCTGCTTATCAACATCTGCCTCACCGTCCTTGGGTATGTAATGGAGCGAAAGTCTTGTTACATGAAGCGATGCTAGAAAACTAGCTGATATGTTAGAGCAGATACCTCCCAGGTCACATACACGCTTTCTACCTCGAATACGTCTACTATGACCGTCGAGAACAGGCCAGAGAGGGCCGCTATGCCGCCCGACGAGCTGCCGGCGTGTACAGCGACCGCGTGCAAACCGGCGGCTATGGGTACGGCACGACGGTTCCGCCGGGTACTCACTAAATAGCTAGTGTATGAAGAGGGAACGTCGGTTTAATTCCAGGAGGGCGTTTTAGTTATGAGCACTAGGGAGTATATGCTTCCAAAATACGCCGGTGGTTGGTACGTAATAGCAGTACATGTTAAAGAAAAGTATGTTCATCACACCGAAGTTAGCTATTCATTACTATTCGAGAGAAGTCGATTTCGCAATTGCATAGAAAATTCATAGAGGAATATGATATGGCATTATATAGTTTAAGCCATCCAAAGCCTTCCATACCATTGATACCGACGTATGTATATTGGTATTGGTACACGATAGTCGCTAGCAAGGTCACCACCGGCCAAGGTAGGAGCTATGTAACGCTGAAACCTACATGACATTTCTGTACATATACATGTAGGTAAATGGGTAATGTGAGTGGATCGGTATGTAAATACCGTACGGATCCGTACTTAGCTAAGCAAAGCCCCTCCTCCAAACATCCAAACATGTAACTTTTACATGTATCTTACCTACCCACCTCTCTACCACTCAAATAGCACCACGACTTTGTGCAGCTCACCCTGGTTCTTCGTCCATCTCCTCTCGAGAAATCAAACCAAGAGTAAAACGACAACATTGAACAAGCTCGTCTCCGGTTCGAACCACATGTCCCGCCTACGCGCCGACGAATCATCCTATTTCTTTAGCTCCGACGCAGGGAATCACATCTATTATCTACGAGAACATCAAGCACTTCCTGTTGGCTGCCACAGCATATCGCCTAATACTACTTGCAATCAGCCCAGCTACTGGCTTGTCTAGTTCGTTTGGCTCGCCTGGCTCGTCTAAGCACTTCAAACCTCCTCCAGCCTACATATCTCGTATATACACCGAGCTTGCACATTATAGAACATGGCAGATACATCATATCCTTCAACCCACCCGCCTCCTCAGCTTCGTAGTAACTCCCCTCCTCATCCACAGACCAATATCACCACCAGTAGCTCTCCGAACGATAGCAATTTACCAAGGCGTTCACTGCCCTTCGTCTTCCCTCCTCTCTTTCCCAAAATTACTTCATCCACCTTTCTCGTACCAAATACTGCCGAAGGAAGACCAATCCCCCTCGACGACTCTACCGCCGCCCATCGTACTACTGCCCTACGCCAGCTGAGTCGCTCCCAACCATCCTCACGCCAACGCTATCCTAGAGCCAAACCTCCGACTAGTGCCAAGAGCTCAACGGCCGGAACTTATTCACAACCCGTCGTAGTGCGTACATATCCAGGAGCATCTTCGTCATCCTCTTCGACAGTTAAGGGCCCGGTGTCCGTCTCCAGTACCTCGTCTTCACATAATCTATCATCTCAACGTATGAAACGAAATAGCACAGTGAAGGACAAGATGCGTCGTAAAGGAACCGAAAAAAGACGCGCAACAGTCGAAGCCAAACTACCGCCTCTTGAATCCTTCACCTTTAAGAGTATCATATCAGACATACAGCAGGATGTTAATGCAGACCTCGACCGAATAGCAGAGATCTGTGCACGTACGAAATACTCTCTCAGCAACCAGTATGAGGTCCATATCGCCCCTCAAGGATCAGGGCCGGGGTTCCTAGGACCCCCATCTACATCTTTAAGGCATCATGCTCCTGTAGGGTCTACGCTGCAGTCGGTATCGAGCGATGACGAACATACCAGTTCCGTGCAGAGGAAAAGAAGAAGCGCTACTCGACGGAGAAATACCGCCTATGGTACTCTAGAAACAATTATGAGTTCGAGCAGGTCCTCGGATGAAGACAAGAGCAATAAAAAGCCGGCCGCTCGGATTATAGAGGAAGTAAGTCGTACTACTACAGGTACCAACGACGAGAGCACTAGTGCGGCCAGTACGGAAGCCCAGGCCAGTAGCGAACAACAGGACGACCAACAGGGATCTCTCTCGTCGAAGCCAGCTCTGTTCGCAACGGCCATTATCGACAGGTCTCGGAGCCAAATACAGAACACTGCTGCTTCCCCGGGGGCACCGGGGGTGATCTTGCTTAGTAGTCCTGCAGAGCCACGGACATCAAAGAATCACCTTGAAACCAAGACATCGCCTATAGGACCTACTGGAAGATATTATACACGCGAACCTCTAACGAGGATTCCTCAGGCAGTCGCATCGAAATCCGTAGCTGCAGCAGACATTACCACACCAGAAGAGCCAAGAGGTTCATCAGGTCTCTTGTCCGGGTTCAGCACATGGATGTCCTGGAAGGGAGCAAAGCCTTTTTCTGAGGTAGCTGGGGCAGATCCCGAGGTGTCTAGGGGCTACTCCTCTTACGCTGAAGGTACACTGAGGGAACTGCTCAGGTCAACAGAGCAAGTTGGGGACGCAACCAAAAAGGATATCAATATAACCACATGAAATTTTTGCAGGGTTTTATGGCCCACAACACTTCCTGTTGCTACTTTTATTGGATTGTTATAGTAGCAAGGCGTTTGGTTAGTTCTCCCGGCGAAAGGGAGAAGAAACAAAAAGCGTACGATGTATTACCAGTAAGAGGCACCGCACCGTGCGCGTTCAATACTTTCTCATGTTACACTTCAGAATAGGAGCTCTCACCTGTTTTATTATTAGGGAATAGTAAATCAGCCGGTTAGGAGGAAGAGATGAAGATACCCAAATATGACACCAGACATATATGTACAAAAGCAATTAGAGTTGTTAAACCTGATACCCAACTCAGCTGCTTTTGGGCCACTCCGTGCCAGGCGATAGCGAAACTTATGTTTCAATTTGCTAATATTTATTGTAGAACGCAAGTCGGTCTGGTTCCCCGATGGTTGGTTTGAGATTAAAGTTATGTTAAAGGGCGAATATTTGATCTGCTTTGACATGTTGTTCCCAACACCATAATATTCACGACACGTATAAGAATATACCAATCATTTCATACCAATGGCTTCTGTTACTCCAGCTCCAGCTTCTAGGTTGGCAGTGAATAATATATGTTTCTCGCCTCCCGAGCTCCGTTACAGTACTACAAGCAGATTACCATTTTCGGCCATCAGGATGTTCTTTGAGCATGAGCCGTGAAAGTCAAACTTCTCGAGATTCGAAGATAAACACCATAAGTTAGCTTCCTTTCCTTCTATCCACTTATCTTGTCATTAATAATATAATCATTTTCTCTTCCGTGTAACCATTCTCTCGTTGCCGGTCAACGCCATTTACATCATCAAAATGCCGATCTCTGCTTGAGTAGTTAATGGTAATAATGGAAGGGAGCAGTGAGGTTTTATGAATATCCTTGGGGATCTAGATTACTTAGCCAATCGAGCGAACTTTGTAGGTTTTATGATGTCACGAGGTGGAACAAGTAATAAGGTAAATATTATTCTATAAGGAACTTTAAACCAGTTATGGGAGCTTATAATTAAATATAAATATTAATAAGGTATTTTATTTTTAAATATTTTATATAAAATTTTAAAATAAAATTTTTAAATTATTTATAAAATTAATTAAAATAATTGTTAATTTTTTATATTTATTTAATATATTTATATTATAATTTTTTTAATTTTTTTTATTAATTTATTATTGTAAAAAATAAATTAAAATAATTAAATAATAAATAAATGTATTTAATTAAAAGGTTTTTATTTTTACGGGATAAAAGATATGATTAATATATATAAAATAAATAAAATGTAATTAAATAAAATTAATTAATTAATTTAATATTGTTTTTATGGTAGTTTTATTACGTTTATGAAAGTTATATTATTTTAATTTATAGAAATTTTACGGTTTAAAATTTTATATAATATAAGATTGTTATTAAAAATATTAAGTGTTTTGATATATTTAATAAAAATTATAAAATTTAAAAAATACGTTATATTGATATGATAATAAATAGTAAAAAGGTAGTTTAAACGTTAAATAGTTTTATTATTATAATAAACGAGTTTAAAAAAAAAAAAGAAAAGATGAAAAATTAGTTTGTTTAAATTAATTTAAATATAAAAGAAAAAAAAGATAAGTATTAAAAAGATTTGGAAATAATGATAAACTAGTTTAAATTGATAATAAATAAATTAAAAAAAGATAATATAAAATATATAAATAATAATAAAAAATTAAAAAAAGTTAATTTGGTATAATATTTAAAAAATGATTAATATTTTTTATATATAATTATTTACGATAAAAAATTTTTTATTTAATAATTTTTTTTTAAATTTAAATTATTAAAATTTAATAAAAGAAAAGATAAAAAAAGATTAATTAATATTAAAAGTAATATTATTTTTAAAAGTTATATTTTTAATATAAATAATATAAATTTTTTTAAATTATTATAATAAAGGGATAACGATTATAATTTACTTATTAATGATATAATTTTAAAAAAAAAATATATAAATATAATATTATATTAAAAATAATTTAATTTTATATTAAATAAAAAGAATTATTTAAAAGGTGCTTTTAATTGGTTGGTATATTAAAATATTTTAATATTTATTTTAAAATTAATTAAATATAAAAAAAGTATGGATTTATTATATTATAATAAATTGAAAATTGTTTACGTTATTATAAAAATTAATAAAAGAAAATTATTAAATTTAATTATAAGTATATAAAACGGAATGGAAATAATAAACATTTTTGTTAAATTTTAAACATTAATTGGTAAAATATATTAAAAAAAATTTTGGAAAAATTTTATAAAAATAAAGTATAATAGTAAAAATTTATTTATATTTATTTTTAAGTAAAAGTTTTAAATAAAATAATATAAAAACGTAAGTTTATTTATAAAATAAAAATAGTTAATTATTATATTTTATATTACGTATAAATAATATATTTTAAATTAGGTTAAATTTTTAATTAAATTTAATAAAAATTTTAATATAATTATTAATATTTTAATAAAGGAATTTAATAATAATTTTAAAGATAAAATAAAACAAAAAGATTTAGTAAATATATATAATATACAAGATAAAAAATGCGGTTAAGGTAAAAGAAACCGTAGTAAAAACGGAAGCTAAAGCGGTAATAATAATAATAATAATAATAATAACGGAATTACTAACGGAAAGCCAAATTGGGATAACGAATTTGGACTATTTTATTATAATTGCAAATAATATAAATATTTTGCTAAAAATTATTTAAAATTTAAACGAAAAAATAATAATAATAATTAAAAAAAGTATAGTTAAAAGTTTTATAATTAAAATTTAAAAAAAGTATAATTTTATATTATTAAGTTAAAATTATTGGGAAAATTATTATATAAATTATATATAGTTTTATTTTTAATTTAAATATAATTTAATAAAATAAAAAAATTGGTTAAATATTATAAAAAAAAAATATATTAAAAAATGGATTTAATAATTATTTTTAAAATTATTAATAAAGAAATTTAATTATTTAAAATAGTTAAGATTTATAAAAATTTTATAATATATATTTACTATTTATAAATATTTTTTATTAAAATTAATAAAAAAATTAAACTATTATTTAATATAAAATTTAATATTTATATTATTAATAATTATAGTAATTATAATGTGGAAATAGTTATTAATATATAAAAATTTAATTTTATTATTGGAATAAATATTAAATAAATAATAATAAAAAAAATGGGAAAAATATAATATAAAATTATAAATAATATATATAATTATTTTATTATTATATTAAACTATATATTATATATTAAAATATTTTTTATTAAAATATTTTTTAATAAATTATTTTATTATTATAATAAATATATTAAAAAAAATTAAATTAAAGATTTAAAAAATAAAATTATAATATTTTTTAATATAAAAAAAAGAGGATTTTTATTATGGTAATAAAGTATACAAAAACCTGAAATATTTATATTATAAAAGTTAATAAATAATTAATAAAGATTTTGGTTAAAAATATTACCTAATAAAATCGACGAAATTTGTAAAATAATGAAAAATATATTTATTAATAACATAATAATTATAATAAATAAAGTAATATAAAAATTTATTTTATAATATTAAAAATTATATTATTTTAATATATAATAATTAATATAAACTATTTAAAAAATAATTAATATTAATTTATAATTTATATAAATAAATATATTATTTTATTTTATATATAATTAAGTTAAAATATAAAAAATAAAATTAATAAATTTTTAAAAAAAAAATAAATATGTGGGCTAAATATTTTAATATAATTTGGGATTTATAAGCCTTAAATTGGTAAAAAAATATCGGTATTTTTTTATAATTATAAAAGATAAAAGTTAATATAAAAAGTACAAAATATATAAATAGAAAAACGATATATAATAAGTTTTGGAATTTATAATTAAAGAAATTTAATAAATATTTATAATATTATTTTTTAATAAAAATAGTAAAAGTTAAAGAATTATTATTATTAAATTAAATAAAAGATAAAAGTTTAATATAAGCCAGTTTAAAATTTTTTGTTAAAAAAATGGTATTAACTTTATTATATTTATTTTTTAAAATTAATATTAAAACGGTATATTTAAAAAATATATTTAAAATTTGTAAATAATAATAAAAATTATATTTATTTAAATAAAAATATTTTTATATTTTTAACTGTAAATTATATAAAATATTATTTATATATTAAATTATTTAAAAGTATTAATAAATAATAATTATATAGTTGTAAAATGTTATTATAATAGTTTAAATTTTAAAAAAGATTATAAATTTAATATAATAAATATAAAAATTATAAGATTTAAATGTATTATATATATTAATAAAAACTAATAAATTAAATTTAAAAAGTTAAAGGTTAAAAATATTAAAAATATTTTGATAAAATATATGAAAAAATATAATTACTTGGTATAATTATTAGAAAAAAATCAATTATTTAAAATATTTTATATTATATTTCATAAAAATATAAACGATTTAAATAATATACCTAATTTTAAAAATATAATATAATCATTTTTAAAATATGTATAAAAATGTTTATGTTATAAAAATAAAATTAAAAATTATATTTACAATAAAGATTTAAATATAATAAATAAAAATATTATAAATTTAAAAAAAAGTATAATTAAATATAAAAAAAGGTAATTTAAAAAGAAAAAAATATTTAATATTTATTATAATATAATCCTAAAAAATTATGATAAAATTTTCGAAATATTAACAATTTATTTCCAAAGAGGGTTAAATAATAAAATAAATAACTTTTTTAATATAATATATAATTATATATTTATATATATATAAAAAAAATTTATAAAAAATATTTATAATTATATATAATTAAAATAAAATAATAAAAATTAATAATATAAATTTAATATAATATTAAATTATTATAAAATATTTTCCACTTTACGTAATATAAACTTAATAATATAAAAAATTATAAATGGTAAAAAATAAGATAAGTAATTAAAGGCTATTTTTATTAAAATATAAGAAAATTTAAAGTAAAATATATTTAAATTTATAAATTAAAATAAAATTATTTATAATAACTTTATTAATATAAAATAAATATTAAAAAGGAAATTTTTATCCATTAGAAAATTATATAAGTTTAAAATATGTATTATTATAAAAGGTTTTATTTAACAAAAAGGTATTAATTATAATAAAATTAAAGTAATAATGGTTAAAACTATTTTTTAATAAATATTAATAATATTAATAACTTTAAAAATATAATATATAATATAAATTAATTTTATTACGGCTTATTTAAATAATAAGTTAATTAAATAATTATTTATATATTAATTTTACTTTTTTTTTAAATTTTTTTTAAAATTTTCGAAAAAAATAATTAAATATAAATATAAAAAGGAATATATTATCGAGTTAATAAATTTATTATATGGATTAAAATAAATAAGTATAGTATAATAAATGAAAGTTTAATAATTATTAAAAAAATAAAGTTTTTAATTTTTTATATTAAATAATATTATATATATTAATAAAAAACTAAATATAATTATTGTTTTATATGTAAATGATTTTATATTTTTTGGGAAAGATAAAGTTAAGTTGGAAGAAATTAAATATAAATTAAAATTAAAAATGTTAATTATTAATTTAAAAGATATGGATTAATTTTTAAGTATATAAATTATATAATTTAATTTAATAGGTAATATATGTATAAATTAAAAGAAATATATTAAGAAAGTATTAAAAAAATTTGAAATAATGGATTTTAAAATAGTTTTTATATTTTTTAATTTAATAATATTAAATTAAATAATTAAATGCAAAAATTAAATAAATAAATAAAAAATATTTAAATATATATTATTAATTGGAAGGTTTAATTTTTTAATATAAATTATAAGATTTAATTTAAGTTTTATTATATTGATTTAAGTTAAATATATAATAAATTTATTATTTAAATATTTTATAAAAATAAAAAAAGTTATTAAATATTTTAATAATGTTATAAAAAAACGAATTAAATATAAAATATTAAATAAGAAATATTTATATAAGTGTTATAATAATATTAGTTTATTTAAAATAATTGATATTAATTTATTTAAAGATATAAAAACCGAATAATTAATAATAAAAGTAGTTTTTTTTATGGTAAAAAGGTTAATATTTTGGTTTTTAAAATTATAGTTTATAATTTGTAAAAATATTTCGGAAGTAAAATTTATAAGATTAAACGAGTGCGTTAATAACGTTTTTTAAATACGAAGTTTTTTTATAAAATTGGAAGAAATGTTTAAAGGGTTTATTATAATATTAAAAAATAATAATGGTGTTATAAAATAAGTTATTAGTATGGTAATTAATAAGAAAAATAAGTATATATATATTTAATATTTTTATTTAAAATAAGAAATTAAAGTAAAATATATATGGTTAAAATATATATAAAAAATTAAAAATCTTGTAAACGTATTTATTAAATTATTAAATAAAGAAAATTTCGAGAAAGTATGCGATTTATTAAAATTAAAAATTTTTTAATATATTTATTTAATTAAAAAAAAATATAAAAAATAAATTAAAATAATTAAATAATAAATAAATATATTTAATTAAAAGGTTTTTATTTTTATAAAATGAAAGATATGATTAATATATATAAGATAAATAAAACGTAGTTAAATAAAATTAATTAATTAATTTAATATTATTTTTAATTATTTATATA
The DNA here is from genome assembly GCF_022478755.1 of Daldinia loculata. Taxonomy (NCBI): domain Eukaryota; kingdom Fungi; phylum Ascomycota; class Sordariomycetes; order Xylariales; family Hypoxylaceae; genus Daldinia; species Daldinia loculata. The sequence continues at coordinate 39,482 of NW_026054879.1, read as the reverse complement.
AATTTATTAAAATTTTATTAATAATATAATAAATCGAAAAAATAAACGTTAAATGGTAATATAATATAATATATAACGATTTATAAATTAAATAATTATTTATATTATATAAATAAAAGTTTATTTTTAATATAATAAAATATTTAAAAAAAATATAAATAAATTATATTATTGGTTTAAATTATATTATTTAAAAAGTTTATAAAATATAAAATATAAATTAAAAGGTAATTTTAAAAATAAAATGATTAAAATAAATATAATTAATTACGTTTATAAGTAATTAAATTTAAAATATTATTATAATTATTTTAATTTATAATAGTTATAAATATAAATTTTCCATAATTTTAAATTAAATTTTCGAATTTTAACTTAATTTTATTTTAAATATTTTATTAAAACATGTATATTAAACGGTTTTTTTATATAAAATCGACACTTTTTAAAAATACCCCACTTTAACATTTTTTAATTAATTTAAAGGATTTTTTCAAATAAAGGTAAAAACGCCATTAAATCCGTTTTACATTAGTTTAATTTATTCCTGTTAAAATGTTAATTAGTCATTATATTGGGATGCTATTACGTAAGGATAGTCACGTGGTAACACGTGACTTATCCGCACATAAAAGCCAATTCTTTTTAAGTAACACCTATATATACAATTTATAATCAGGTTAATAATAGTTATTGTGATAGCCTCGTTTTGTATTATGTTTTATTTTCTTATTTGGTGTATACCACTACCTATACCTTATTATACCAACATTGATCAATGTTGGTAAGATTATAGATTAACAAGGTATCGTTAAAAGGGAGATGCGATAAATCCGGATAGCCCTCGCTATCACAATACTTTAAATCTTTTGACAAGAAGAGATAAGCCTTTCGCAACTCGCACGCTTTTTACAGCGTTATAAGTACGATAAGACCTTATGCTAACTTAACGTTTTCGGGGCGTAAAAACACGTTAATAAAACGGCGTCTATTACGTACGAAAGACCTATCGCAACTCGCGCGTACTTATATGCTACAAATACGATATATCCTTCATCCGACAATAACATACCCGCGTCCTATCACGCACTCCGACAATAACATACCCGCGTCCTATCACGCACTCCGACAATAACATACCCGCGTCCTATCACGCACGATCGTCTCTGCCTGCCCGACCAAGCCGACGATCCTCACGATCATTACAACCCTCGACAATCCGACCGACCATCTACCTCTCAATAGCTACGATGACAAGAAAAACGAGGACGTGGGACGACTTTATTGACCCGGTCTTTTCGGGCCGAGACTACAACCTATCGAACGGACCGCAAGATCGAGGCTTCCTGAATACGTACGCCGTCGAAAGCTTTAACATGTATGAGGATACAGGTCTTGTTAAGGACCTAGGCTTAAGCAAAAACATTTACGCACACGATGAAGAACTGTGGGATCGATTTAAGTATAATTTTAACGGCTGGACAATTAAGCACTTTACCTTATTGGCAAAGCCGCTTCGTTGACTTATAATCTAATATTTATATAACCACGGGTTATATTTTAAGGGCCGTACCTACATCAACATCCTAATCGGGATCTTGAATAGCTTAGAATAGCCTCGCTTCCCTGATAAAATAGCCTTCGAAGAGGCCTCGAGATTACCAGACACGTTCATCTTGCAAAGCAATCCATATTTGAGGAGGATAGTCGATTTGAAACGATTATACAAAGCCAGACGATTCGACCAAAATAGCCTCGTTCCCAGCCAGACGATTCGACCAAGATAGCCTTGTCCCCAGCCAGCCCGACAAAAAACTTAACGAGAGATTTAACCACATACAAGACCATTTCAGCCTAGCCTAGCCTGCCCGAGCCAGCCCGAGCCTATTGCATGCTATTACAAGACTTATTAACAATTACGTTATAGTATAAAAGAAACGGATTAAAGGCAAGAAAAAAGAAGAAATTATTAGTGTTAAATTTGTAATTACGTTATACGAGAAAAGAGGGGAAAAAGAAAAAGTTGCCAGTATTAAAATATTAATTAGTTATTATATTAGGATGTTATTACGTAAAAATAGTTACGTAATAACACGTGATTTATCCGCACATAAAAGCCAATTTTTTTTAAGTAACACCCACACACACAATTCATAATCAGGTTAACAACAGTTATCGTAATAGCCTCGTTTCGTATTATGTTTTATTTCCTTATTTAATGTACACCACCACCCATACCTTGTTATACCAACAATTCCATTTTAATATAAAATGTTTATATACAATTTTAAATAAATATAAATAAGTAAACATGGTAACTTTTGGTGTAAAAAAGCCATTTAACGTTTATTTTTTCGAGTCATTATAAAATAAAATTTACAATATTTAATTTTAAATTTACAAATTATTAAATTATATATTTTTATTAATATATTATTTATAAATAATTAAAATTTTATATAATAATTAAAATATATAATTATAAATAATATAATTTATTAAAATAAATATAATTATTATTATAAATATTATATTTATAATTATTTTTAAAAAATTAAATTTATTTAAAAATTTTATTATAATTTGTATAAATTTTTTTTTATTATATAAATATTTTATTAAATTAAATATAATAAAAGAAAAATATTTAATCATAAATATTATAACGTTATAATAGTTATATAAGTATTAAAAAATTTGCAAAATTTTTTAAATATATAATAAAAATAATTTTATTAACGTAATAATAAAAACATTTTTAAATAAAAGTTTATAATTTTTTATTAATATAAATATTTTAATAATACAATTATAAAAACAAGTTAAAATATAAAATATATATATATATATATATATATAAAATAATTAAATTAAAAAAGTTAATAATAATTTTATTTATTAAAAAAAAATGCCAATATTAAAATATTAATAATAAGTAATATTTAATTAATTATTTAACCATAAAATTATTTTATAATAATGTATTAATTTATAAATGAAATTATAAAACTTATTAACTTTAATTAATCATTTATATTTTTATAAAATAATTAACTATGTAAATTTATTTTTATTAAAAAAATATATTATAAATAATATATTACTTTTTAAAAATATCTTTATTTTTAAATATTATTTTTTACATGTAAATATTTTTTTTAATATTAAAATATTTATTAATAAATTATTTAAGTTAAAATTAATATTAATAAAAATATTTAAAAAATTATTATTTTTAATAATAATATTTTTAAAATAATCTTTAGTTATAACTTTAATTACATTTATAAACGAATTTAATGTTTTTTTAAAATTTTTAAAATTATTTATATTTTTTTTTATTAAATTTATATTTTTATTTTACAAAATTACCTGGTTTAAAAAAACGTTTTAAATATTATAAACGTTAATTTTAATTAATAATCTTTTTTATTTAATATAAGTTATATTAATAAAAATTTTAAGTTTTATAACGGAAATTAATGGTAAAATTAATAAAATTAAAATTAAAAATAACATTAATATGTTATAAATAATGGATTTAATATAAAATTCTTTTAAAATAATATAATTACAATAAACTTTTTACTTTTTTTTAAATAAAACAAATAATTATTTAAAATTATATAATTAAAATATTTATTATATATAAAAAATAAATTTACATATTTTTATATAATAAAATAAATTTATTATTTAAATAATTATTAAAATATTTTTAATGATATAAATTTAATTATAAATTATTATTTATATATTTATTTATATATTTATTAAATTAATTTTAAACTTATTTATAATAAATTTTAAAAGATATTTAAAATTTAATTTCATTATAATTTTAATTTTTTATAAAATATATTATTTATTATATTTATATGTTTTTATATAAAAACTATAAAATTATTTTAAAATTTTAATATTTTTATATTATTTTAAATAATTATTTTTATTAAATTTGCAAATAAATATATATCATTAAAAATGATTTTATAATTTTTTAATTTATATAAAAATAATATTACATAAATAATAAAAAACATATTAAATAGGTAATATATTTTACATAATTGTATAAATAACGGGGTTAATAAAAAGTATATTATAATTACATGTATTTTTATATAAATTTATTTAATTATATATATATTATTTTTAATAACCCCGTTTAATTTATTAAAATCTTTAATATTATTAATTAATTTATTTATTTATTTAAAATATAAGCTGTTTAATTAACCAATTTTATATTTAATTAAATAATTTCGTATATTATAAATTTTTAATTAATTAACCAATTAATTAACCAATTAACTAACTTTATATATATATATTAAAAATTATTTAAAACGATTTTGTTTTTAACTTTTTTACTTTAAAATAACTGCATATAATTGTATAATCTTTAACCGATATATATAACTAAATAAAAGTAATATAATAATATATTAAATAAAAATATATAAACCATACATTATTAAATTAAATTAAATTAAATAGATATATTAAAAAATAAAAATAAAAATATTGTTAAGTAAATAATATATAATTTAATTAATAAGAAAACGCATATTTAAAATAATATAAATAGGTAAAATTTATAATATAATATAATTATATATTAATAATTTTATATAAAAGATTAAATATATATTAATATAAAATAATGTTAAATATTACCCATTTAATATGCCTTTTATTACCTGTTTAATATTACTTTTATATAATTAAATATTATTTAAATAAAAATATTTAATATAATAAAATTTATAACCGGTAAATTATTATAAATATTATAAATATTATATAATATATTAATTTTTTTTAAATACCATTATTAATATTTTAAAATAAATTATAAATAATTGTTTAATATTTTAAATAATATAAATATTATAATTTTTAGTTATATAAAAACTTTAAATATTATAAATGGTTTAATAATTTAATAAATTACAGATAATATTATTAAATTTATAAAAGATAATTTTTATGAAAAAAGCTATTAAAAGGTAATTTTATATTATTATTAAAATTTTTTTTAATTTAATTAATATTTTATTCTTTTAAAATATTTTCTTTTTTTAAGGTATTTTATTTTTTTAATATAAATGTATAAAGCTTTTTTTTAAAAAAATAAAAATTCTTAATTTATTTTCATAATTAAACTTTTTTTTAATTAAAGTAAAACTTACGTAATAGTATATAATTCGGTTTATTATAAAAACGTTTAAATTTAAAAGTTTTTTTTAATATTTTTTAAATATATAAAAGGTTTAAAAGGTTTAATTTTATTTAATTAATAAAATAAGTTTTAAATTAACGTTAATATATTATATAAAGAAAATATAAATATTAATAAAAACTTTTTATTTTTTATTTTAAAAATATTTATAAGTTAATTTAAATATGATTTAACTTTTTAATTTTAAACTTTTTAAATTAATTGGGAAAATAATAAAAAGGTTTAATATTTAACTTTTATTTTTAATAAAAATAAAAATATAAAAGTAATAATTTAAATTTTTTATTAAATATTTTTTATATTTAAGTAAATTATAATATTTATATAAAAATAAAATTATTTAATAATACTTTATTATATTTATATTATTTTTAATATTAAAATATTTTAAGTTTATATAAATAAAGTAATTAAAATATGTTCGGAAAATATAAAAAAATAAACATTTAAATAAAACCTTATTTATAAAATATTAAATTTAATAAATTGTTATAAATAATAAATATTATTTTAATTTATTAAGTAAATAATGTTTTAAAGTTTTATATTTATTTTAAAAGTTGATATAATTAAGTTGTAAAAAATATTTTTGTTAAACGGGTAAAAGTATTAATAATTTAAAAGAGTAAAAAAAAATGTGGAATTATTAAATGGTAAATTTTAAATAAAATTAAAAATAAAGTTAATGGGTAAAAGATTTTTTAATAAATTAATATTTGTTAAAAGATTTTTATATTTAAATTAAGTTAATATTAATATGATTAATATATATGTTATTATTTTTATTATTTTAATTTAATAAAAACGTAATTAAAAAGGTTTTTAATAAAACTGTTAAAATTTTAACTTATTATATTTATTATAACGAATTTGTAAATAAAATAACATTTTTTATATATAATTTATTTAAAATATATTGTAAAAAAGTAAAATTAAAAATAATAAAATTTTTTAAAGTTTTTAAAAATTATTAAAAATAAATTTATAAAATAAATCTTTTTATAATAAATAAAGTTTTAAATATTTTTACTAATTAAATATAATTGATAAAATCCGTTTTAAATATATTAATTGTTAACATAACTTTTGTATTAATAAAAAGTATTATTAATAAAGTAATATTATTTTAATAAATAATTTTTACGTTTAAAATTAAAAATATAATAATAAATAATTATATTATAAAAGTTTTTACAATTTAAAAGTTAATTATAAATATTAATTTATAATTTAATTTATTATTTAAAAGGTTTTTTATATAAATATATAATAAATATTTATTATAAAAATTAAACTATAATATTTAAACTTTATAATAAAATAATTATATTAATATTTATTATAAAAAAATAAAACTTAATTTAACGTTAAATATTAATGTTAAAAATAATAATAATTTTATTAAAAATAATAATATAAATGTTAATATATTATATTAATGTATTTAAAATTAATTTAAAAATTTCTGTTAAAAATTATATTTTTAATACCGAAATACATAAACTTTTAAAAGTATTAATTTTATTTATTAAATTTCAAATATTTTTTTTAAATTTTATAAATAAATTTATTTATATTAAATAAAAATAAAAATTAAGTTATATCGAAAATTATTATAATAAAAGATATTTAATAATTATTTAAAAAAACCCTTTTTTACATAAATAATTTTTAAATATTAATAAAATATTAATTTAACCGATAAAATAATTCAAACGTTTATATTATTTAAGAAAATATTATAAAACGTATAAATAACCGATTATAATAATAAAAATAAAATAAAAGTAATTTTATTTTTAAAAATATAATAATTAAAAAATATACCATTTATGAAAATTAAAAAAAAATATTTATATTTATTTTTAAAATCTTTAAATTAACTTTATAAAATAAATACAAAAATTAAAAATGATTTAAATTTTATTAATTTAATTAATAATAAAAAAATAAAAAGTTATTTTGTAAAAAGTTAATAAAAATATATAAATTTAATATAAAAAAACTGAAAAATATTTAATAAAATATTTAAAAATATATATAAAAATAACAAAATAAAATATATAAAATAATTATTACTTCTTAAATATTTTATTTTTAAAATATATTAAATAATAAATAATATATAAAAAAATTAAATTATAATTAATTTGTATATTTTTATTAAATTAATTATATTAAATATTTAATTGTTTTTAATTTAAAAAAATATAATCGAAAAAATTAAAAAGTATTTTTATATATTTTTTATTAATAAATTAAAGTTTTTTTTATTAATTATTTATTTGATTTAAATATTAAAACTGTATAATTGTTATATTTTTTAAAAAATTAAAAATATTTACTATTATTCTAATAAACTTTTAAAATAATGTAAAATATATATAATAATATATAAATCAAAAGTTTAAATTATGTAAATATTTTGTAATAATTTATATTAATAATATAATAACTTTTTTAAAAAATATAAATATTTAAAACTTATTTTTAAATTATTTAAAAATTTAAATTTAATTATTAAATGAAAAAATCCTTTATTAATTATTTATTATTATAACTATTAAAATTTATGATAAATAATTTCGGTATGTTCTTATTAAATAACCAAATAAAACCATTTAAAAAAATTAAAATATTAAATATATTATTAAATTTAAAAATATATATTAAATTAATTAAATTCTTTTGGAAATTTATATTTTCATAGTTATTAATAAAAACTTATACTTTTATAAAAACATAAAATAAACTTTATTATTATAAAATAAATTATAAGAAATATATTTAAAACCGTAATAAATTAAAAAAAAATTAAAAAAATTAATAAAATTTATATAAATAAAAAAAATATAAAACTTTTAAATTATTTAAAAAAGATTTAATTTTTATAATATATTTAATTTATTAAAAACTTAATAAAATCACATTTTTAAAATTTAAGACTTTTAAACAAAAAAAATGTAATATAATAACCTTTAACAATAATTATAAATAAAATAAAATAAAATTAATTATTAATTTTATTAAACGAATTTAATTTTTTAATAAAATATTAATTAAAATAAAATAATATTATTAAACTATATTGAAAATAACCAATTTAATATAAACTTATAAAAATTTATAAATAAAAATTTAATTTTATTTTTATAAAATAATTATTTTAAAAAAACTATAAAACTATAAAAAATATAATATTATAATTTATATTATAATTAATTAAATTAAATTAAACATTTATTTAATAATTATATTTATTTTTTCATTATTATTTTAACTTAATATTTAATATATATTTAAATAAATAATTTTAATTTTAAACATTTTATTTAAATTATTTAAAATAAAAAACTTAAATAATAAAAACAAAAAAAAAAAAGTTTTAAAAAATTACTTAAATAATATTGTAAATAATTTTAAGTATATAACCAAAATTATTATAACTTTAAAAAATAACATTTAAAATAAAATACGAAATAAATATACCAATAATCAAAATTTTATTAAAATTATTAATGAAGTATAAAATTTTTTAATACATTTTAAATAAAAATAATTTTCCTTATATTATAAATAAAAATAAATATAAACATTTATATGTTTTAAAAAATATAATATAATATTTATTTTAAATATTATATAATATTAAATATTATTTTAAATAAAAAGAAATAATATATAATGTAAACAATTTCAAGATAAAAAATTTTATAACAAAATTAATATAATGTTTAATATATTATTCCAAATATTATATTATATAAATAAACCAGTAAAAAGATTTTAAAAAGTTTAAACTTATTAATAAATATCATTATTACATAAACTTATATAAGTTATTAAATAAACTATCATATTTATCTTATTTATATATTAGCTATATTATTAAAATAATTTATAAAAAAGATCTTTTTTTTTCTTTTTTAATTTATTAAATTTTATATTAAATAAGACTTTATAATTAATAATTTTATTTTAATAAACAGCTTTTAAATTACCAATATAATACCTTATATTTAATAAAAAATATTATATTATTCTTTTATTTTTTTTTTTATTATTTTTTAAGTTTACTTGCTATAACGGTTAAAATATAAAAAATTACCAAATTTACCCTTTTAAAAACCATATTATTAATGTTAAGATCTTTATATAATATCTTAATATTATTGGAGATATATAATATCTTAATATTATTGGAAATATATTATAACTTTATTAAATAACCGAAAAATAATAAAATACAATATAATTACTTATTAAAACCTAATATCTTTAAATTTTATAATTGATATTACATAATTACTAGCTATTTCCGATTAAGTTTTTAATTAAAATTAAAATTAATTTATTTTATTTTATTTTTACTTTTATTATATAATATTTTTTTTTTAATTAAAAAATCACCTTTTTAATTAAATTAAAAATATACCATACCTTTTTAAAGATTTTAAATAACTTTTTTAAAGATTTTAAATACCTTTTACAAAAATCTTACCCCAATTATTTTATACCTTAACTAAAAAATAAATAAAAATATAAATAACGTTTTTAAAATAATAACTTTTTTAAAAAAAAATTTATTTTTTTCAATAATATAAAAATTATTATAAAATAATATATAATAAATTTTCCTATATGTAAAAAACTTTTAATATTTTAAATAATAATGTTTTTAATAACTTTTATATAATTATTAAATATAAAATTTTACTAAACTTTTAAAAAATTATAATTTTAAATAAATTATTAATTTATATAAATTTTATAAAATATTTAATTTTATATAAAATTATATATTAAATATAATATTAATACTAATAAATAAATTAATTATATTATTAACCAAAATACTATTATTATTACCAAAAATTCCAACACCATTAATAATATTATTACCGTTAATAAAAATTTTATAATTAATACCAAAAATTTTATTATTATTATTAAAAATCTTATTGTCAATATTAAAAATCCTAATATAATTAACCAAAATTATATTCCTGTTAAAAATAATTTTACTATTTCCTATAAAAATATTTTAATTTTTACAAAATTTAATTAATTTATAAATATAACCTTAAATTACCAAATTAATATTAATAAAATTATAAATAATTTTACTTAACCTTAAACATTAACCAAAAAATAACTTTTAATTACAAAAACTTTTAAAATTATATACACTAATATAACAACCACTAGTTTTAACGTAAATACTTTTTTAAATAATAACATTATTAATTAAACCTATATTTACAAAAATCTTTTAAAATAATAATAAAAAAAATAATAAACCAATTATTAAACTTTTATTAATAATAATAATATTCTTTACATTATTAATTACCAATTTTATTACAATATTAACCAATAATTTAACATTATTTACAATATATATATATAATATATCCTTACCAAATAAATCGTTTAACAATATTAATAAATAACCTTATACACTATAAATATTATAACCTATAAACCAATTAATATTAATAAATATACTATTAAAATTAATTAAATAAATATAAACTTAAAAACGATAATTACTATAAAATTTATAAAATAAAATTCCATTAAAACTTTTAACTTTACCAAAAACTAAAATATAATAATTATACCAAATATATTACTAAAAAATATTTAATTAAAAAATTATAATACTTAATAAAAATTAACCTTTTTAATTATTACTATAATTAAATTAACCAAATTAAATTAATCCATTAATTTTATTATATTATAATTTATTAACCATATTATCGTTTTTGTTTATATATAATATAATGAAAAATATAAAACTAAACAATAACGGTAGCAAAAACCAAAACTAATTACTTATTTTACCAATATTATTAAATATTAATAAAAAAAAATAATAACAAATTACCAAATAAATTATTATATTTTAAATAAACTTTAATTTAACATTAATTATAATTAATAAATTTTTTATAAAAATATATAATAATTAACGTAAATAATAAATTACAATTAAACAAAAATTTTAATTAAATAATTTTAAAATAAAAAATATAAAAATATTTTACCTTAATTTAAATAAATTATATAAAATAAAAAATATAATTACTATTAAAAAAAACATTATTTTTTATAATATAAATCTATTTATTAACGTAATATAATAAATAAAAATAAATAAAACGCATAAAAAAACTATTATTAATTATATATATAAACTATACCAAAAAAAAACTTAAAACTAATATGTTAAAATATTTTTATAAATTAACCAAAACGCAATATTTACAAATAACAAATATACCTTAAATAAATTTTTTAACAAATTTAAAATAACCCCCGGTAAAATATAAAAAATATTATAAATATTAAAATATACCGCATAAAATACCTTTAACAAAATATTAATCCAAAATTAAACCATAAAACTTATATAAATTTATTAAATATTTTAAATAAATAATAAAATTTAATAAATAAAATAATTATATTACAATTTTAATTTTAATTTCCGATATATAATATTTAATTTATTTAACCACGTTAATATTAATAAATATATTAAATATATTATTAAATAAATTAATAAATAAAAAAATAATATAATTAATAAAAATAAAAAAACTAAATTTAAAATAATATTAAATAATTATATTAAAAACTTAAAAATTAATAATAACGTAAAAAAACTATTAATAAATAATATATTTAAAATTAATAATAATAATAATAATAACAATATATTTTAGTAATTTAAACGTAAAAATAACTATAAAAATAGTAAAAAAAATAAAATTAAAAAAAATAATAACCATAATAATAATAAATATCGATATAATAATTACCAAAATAATAATTATTGTTATTATAAAAAATATTATTACAGCAAAAACTAAAATAACTATTATAATAATAAACGTTATAATAATAATAATAGCTATAAAAATAATTTATATAATTATAACTAATAAAAAAATTATTATAATAAATTTAAAAAATTTAAAAAATAATAATATTAACGTTATTAAATTAAATAAAAAAATAAAAATAGCAAAAACTTTTTAAAATATAAAATATTTTTTAAATAAAATAAATTAAATTATAAAAAAAAAAAAATTTAAAATAGTAAAATTATTTTTTATTAAAAAAATATAATAATAATAATAAATTTAAAATAGATTTAAATTATTTTTTACCATTTAAATATAATAATAATATAAAAATTGCAAAAAAAATATATAAAAAATGCAGTAAATTATTTAATACCTATTTTAATTATTTTAAATATATATACGCAAATAAATATATTTTACTTAAACTATTTAAATTAAATCCTAATAATTTAATAAATATTAATAAAAAAGAAAAAATTATATTAAAGGAAAAAATAAAAAAAAATAACTTAAATAAAAATCCAATAAATAATCTTATAAATAAAAAATATTATAATACTTTTTTTAACCTTAAAATTATTAATGTTAAATTAAAAGAAAATTTATAAAATAAATTAAAAAAATATTTATACCTTAAAATTAATATTATAAATAATAATATAAAATTAATTATATATATAAATTTTAAAACTTTAAATAAAATGGTAAATATAAATTAATTTAAATCTTTTATTAAAGATTATAAAATTTATAAATTATAAATAATATTAAATATTAATAAAATAATAAAAATAATTAAAATATTTATAAAATTAAAATTTAAAAAATAAAAATTAATTTGCGTATAAATTAATGTATAAATATATAAATAAAATTTAAAACTAAATTTTTTATTTAATATTAAATTTTATAAAAATATAGGCATAATTATTAATTAATTTAAAAAAATAATAATAATAAAAGTTTATCCAAAAAAAAAATTTATAATTAATTATTTAAAAATACTTACAAATTTTTATTGTAAAATTATTATTGTTTATAAAACCGTTATTTTATTAGGAATAATAATAATAATATTAGTATAATATGCCAATTTTTTAGAAAAAAAAAACTATAAATTTACATTTATATTTCCAAAAATATTATATAATATATATATATTAAATACTATTTATACAATTATTTTTATTAATTAAAATAATAAAAAAATCGTAATATTTTGTAAAATAAAAATGGATATAATTAATAAAATTGTAGTAAATAACTTTATGGTAACAATTTGGAAAAAAGCAAACGTTATTTAAATAATATTTATTATTTTCGATAATAATATTAATAATAATTTTTTAACTAAAAAATTTAGCATTAATAATTATATATTATATATCTTATTATTGGATATAATAACTATAAAAAATTTATAATAAATTATAAAAAAAAAAAACCAAAATTTTAAAAAAAAACTTTTAATTTTAAAACCTAAAAATTTAATAATACCTTAAAAATAATATTTAAAAATAAAATATATTATTATAATATATTATTAATATTTAATAAAAAGTTAGTTAAAATAATAAAAAGTTATAATTTATAATATAACTGAGAGCAATATTAGGTTGATTGATTGACCTCATCTAACTGCGTTCTATCTATCTTATGTATACTAGTCGTGTCTTTCATCCCGTAGGGATGAAAGCCCTTTGACTAAATACATCTATCTGTTACTTGATTATTCTAGTCTATTCTTCACAATAACCAAGGAATTATTAACATTTTTAAAAAAAAAATTTTATTAACTTTATTAATAATTAATAAAATAAATATAAAGTAAAATAGGTATATTTATTAAACGTTAAAAATAAAAAACTTATAAACGCTACCTTTAATAAAATATATAATAAAAGAAAATTAAAATGGATAAAAAAACTAATACCATTTAATTATTTATATTTTATAATATAAAAAATTATAAATAAAAAATAAAAAAGCTATATTATTATCGATTTATAACCTTTAAATAAATATATTTTATTAAATATATATTTAATATTTTAATAAAAGAAAATCGTAAATAAAATAAAAAAATAATAATATTTTATAATTATAAATAAATTAATTTTTTTTTATTAACTTTTAATTATTAAACAATATAAAAATTAAATAATAATAATATTACTTAAAAAACTTGAAATTTTAAATATAACACTTATAAATTTTAAAAATTTAAACCTATACGCCTAACAATTTATAAACCAAAAATTTTATTTATATAAAAATTTTACCAACGCATATATAAATAATATAAATAATATTTTAAAAATTTTTTAAATTATTTAAAAAAATTAAATTAACCTTAAACCTTTAAAAATTATTTTTAAATTACTTATTAATAAAATTATTAAAATTTACTATTAATAAATTAGAAATTATAATCTTAAAAAATTAAATAAAAATAATTAAAAAAATTAAAATACCAACCAATTTAATTAATCTAAAAACTTATATAAAAATAACCGAATTTTTATAAAAATATATTCTATAATATTTACAAAAAATCTAACCATTTTAATAAAAAAAAACTATATTATTAAAATAAAAACGTAAAAACGAAAAAATACCAATAATTTTAAACGTAAAAAAAAAAATATATAATAAAAACCTTATTTATTTTAACATTAATTAAAATCTAAACATTTAAAATTTTATAAAAAAAACTTATAAACTTTATTTTATTATATTATTAAAATATAAACCAAACCATATTTTTTAAGATTAAGGCATTTAAATAATAAAATTTTAACATTTTTATATTTTATTTTATATAAAAATAAAACGGAAAAAATATTTTTATTTAAAACATTAAACCGGTAATATTTTTATTTAAAATCTTTACCAAAATAAAAAACTAATACCAAATAATAAAATTAAAAATAATATATTTTATATAAATATACCGCTAACATTAAATATAACTATAATTTTATAAAAAATTAATTATAATATTAACAAATTATAAAATAATTAAAAATATTATTAAATAAATAACATTATAAATATTAAATATTAATAAAATAAATAATAAATTAACAATTACTTTAATTTATTTATTATAATTTTGCCTAAAAATTTATTATATATTAAAATAATTAAATTTAATATTTAACATATTATCGAAATTATTTATAACTAATAACCCAATAAATAAAAAAAAATAAAAAAATAAAACCAAAATAACATTTAAAAATGTTATAAAAAATTTCGGTTATATAATAATAAAATTAACTATTAATAAAATATTTAAACTTTAAATAATTTAAAAATATAAAAAAAATAAATAATTATACTAATTGTAAAAAATATTAAAATCAATAAAAATAATTAAAAAAAATATAATAAAATAATATAAATATAAACTTAAAAATAAACTTATATACCATATATTTAACACTAACTAAAAATAATTAATAATATTATTAACTTACGTATAAAACCTATTAAAAATGGTATATAATTAATAATATTATTTTAAACCCAAAAAAATAACCTATAATTTAAAAAATATATATATATAAAACTTATTTTAAAAAATAAAAAAATACGTTAAACATTACTTAAAATATTAAAAAAATAAAAATAATAAACTTAAAACCTATATAAAATTAATGCCTATTAATTTAACAATAATATTATACCATATAATTATATAAAATTTTATCGTTAAACTATTAAAAATACTATTAAAAAATATAATATGATTTATTAAAAAATTTAACCATTTTAATATAATAATAGTTATTATTTATAAATTTAATAAAAAAATAATATTTATTTTAAATTATATAATTTATAAAATAAATTAATAAATATTATTAATATTATAATCTTTTTTATTTTATAATTAAAAATTATTTATAAAAATAATATTTAATAAAAATTTAAAATTTATATTAAAATTTTAATAAATTTTATTTATAAAATTAGGGATAAAATTGGCAATATTAATTAATTATTATTTATAAATAAATAAATAAACCAAAAAAAAAATTAAAATATTAAAATAATTATAAAATATTATTACATTATATTTTAAAAATTATAAATTAATATTATTTTAATTTTATAATATAATTTTAATAATATAAAATTATTAATATTATAATATAACTTAAATAAAATTATATATAAATTTAAATTAAAAATTATAATTTTAATAATAAAATTATTAAATAATTTTATTAATTTTAATATTTTAAAAAAATTATATTAAAAAAAAGTAAAAATTATAATAAATTTTATTATAATTAACGCAAAAATAAAATATAATAAAATTTATAAACTAATTAATTAAAAAGTTAAAAATACAATATATTTCAAATTATATAAAAAATATAATTTTTTAAAAAAACTTTTAAAAAAATAGTTTATTTAATAAGTTAATTTGTTAATAATATTAAAATATATTAAAGATTTAATATATAAATTAAATATTTTTAATTATTAAAAAATATATAAAATTATATTAATAATTTAATTTTATAAAGTTTTATAAAGAATAAATTTATATAATAAATAAAAGTTTTAAATTAATTATATTATAATAAAAAATAATAATAATAAATAATTATTTTATAAAATTAAGAAATTTTTAAAAAGGTAAATAAATAAATAAAATATATTAATATTAAAATATTTTATATAATAAAAAAAATATATTTTAATATATAATTAATAATATGTTTAAAAAATTATTAATATAAAATATAATAAAATTAATTAATTAATTTAATAAAATAAATAAGTTAATATTAAAAAAATTAAAATTACGTAAAAAAATTAATAAAAATAAAAATAAAAAATAAAAATTGGTAAAAGAAATATTAAAAATAAACGTTAAAATAAAATTAAATATTAAATTAATAATATTATTATTAATATTATTATTAATTATATTATTATAATTAATTATATTAATTATAATATTTTTAATTTTAAAAATTAAAATAATACAATTTTTAAAATTAAACTTAAATATAAATAAATAGAATAAAATTAATCTTAATATAAATAAATAAAATGGAATTAATTTTAATATAAATAAATAAAATAAAATTAAACCTGATATAAATAAATAAAATAAAATAAATTTTAATATTTAATTGGTTTAAAATTAAAATTTTAAATTAAAATATTAATTTAAAAATTAATTTTTAAATTGGGATAAATATAATTAATTTACATAAATATAATTAATTTAAAAAATTAAAACTTATTAAATAATTATAAAAGAAATTTTTTTTATTAATATTATTAAAAATATTTTTTTTTCTTTTATATTATCTTTTAAATTTAATATAATAAAAATATTATTTAAAAATATTAATACCATTATTATAAATTTTAAAGGATTATTTAAAAATACAACTTTTATATTACAAATTTATATATTTTTACTTAATAATTTTTACACCATAAGTTTATATATTTTCATTTAATTACATTTTTAAAAACAAAATTATCATACATTTATAATTATATTTTAATCATATTACCAATTAATATAAATCTTAAAATTAAAATATTTAAAATTAAAATATTTTAAAAATTTAATTTAAATAAATATTAACTTAATTTAATAACAATTTAAAATATTATTAATTTAAATAACGTTAAAATATTAAAATAATATAAAACATTATTAATTAAAAAAATACGCTATTAAAAATAAATAATTATATTATTAAAATAAATAATCTTTAATTAAAATGTTTATTTTATAATAATAAAAAAATATTTTTATTTTAAAAAGAAATAGATTAAAAATTTAAAAATATATTAAATTAAAATAATATATATTATAAAATTAAAAAAATAGTTTAATCTAAAAAAAATTATTAATATATTAATAAAATTTAATTTTTACAATTAATTAAATAATAATTTATTATATTATAAAATAATATTAAAATTATAAAAAATTTATATAATTAAATTAAAAAATAATTAAGATTTTAAATAATATAAAAAATTTTTATTATATATTTTAATTAAAAAATATTTTAAAATTATATAAATAAATAAAAAACTTTTATTAAAATTTAATAAATTATTAAATAATATTATCAAAATATTATTAATATTAAAATTAATATAAATTATATAATTTTTAAAATATTAAAATTTTTTATATTTTAATAATAAATAAAAAAGTAAAAAAAATTACTAAAAATATAATTATATAAAAATGCAATAAAATTTATATTTAATATTTACAATTTTAATACTTTTATATCCACTATTAAAAATAATAAAAAATTTAATAATAAAAATATTATAACAAATAATAAAAATAATAATATTAAAAATATAAAAATGCAAATAAAAAATATTAAAAATGTTATTAATAATATATTAAAAAAAATTCTATAAAATTAATAATAAATAAAATAAATATATATAAATTAAGTTAAAAAATTAAATAAATTTAAAAAAAAAATTTTTAATTTTTTATATAAATAAATAATTTAAAATATAAAATTCTTTAATAAAAAAGAAATATTTAACAATTTATAAAACTTATATAATTAATAAAAATATTAAATAAAATATAAAAATATAATTAGTTAAAATAAATAATATATAACTTAAAAAAATTAAAAAAAAAATATTAATTATATTTACAACTACATTAAAAAAATCAAAACCACCACTTAAAAAATTTAAAAACTATAAATTAATAATTAAAAAAAATAAAATAAAAAATATTAAAATATAAATAATACTTATAAATATATTAAAAAAATAATTACAAATTTTCCCACAATAATTTAAACTTAATAAAAAACTTTAAAATACAATAAATTAATAATATAATAAATATAATAAAATATAATAAATTAATAATATAACAAATATAATAAATTAATAACATAATAAAAAAATATAATATATTTATAATAAATTAAATTAATGAAAACGTTAAAAATTTTTTTATAAAAAAGTTATTAATAAATATTATTATTATATAAACTTATATAAATTATTAAATAAACTATTATATTTATTTTATTTATACATTAATTACATTATTAAAATAACTTATAAAAAAAATCTTTTTTTTTCTTTTTTAATTTATTAAATTTTATATTAAATAAGATTTTTATAACGCCGTTATTTTTACTTTTATTAAAAACAAAAATAAAAACGAAAATATAAACAAAAGTTTATTTTTTTTATTTTTAATAATTTATCGTTAAATCATGTAATTAAATCACGTACATTTATATATGTAATCACGTGGCGTTATTGTATTAAAATTTAATTTACATTTAAATAATATATTTAATTAAAGTTATTTTAACTTTTAAAATTAATTTTAATAAAAATATTAAATTAAATTTTATATATATAAATCGTATATTTAATTAAACCGTTTAAAAAGTGGTGCACGTATTAAATATTACCCATTAAATTATTTTTTTATTTAAATTATAAAAAAAATTTAATATAATAACTTTTTATAAACTTAAACATTAAAATAATTAATATTTTAATTAAAATAATTTAATATATAAAAAATTATTAATAATAAATTATTAAATAACCGTTATACCATTAAAAATTTATTTAATAATAAATTTTATTTTATTATATTTTATATATATTAAATAAACATTTTATTTAATATAAATTTATTATTAATTAAAAACAATTAAAAGTTTTACCGTTAAATTAAATAAATGTTATAATAAATTATTAAAAGTTTATAAACAATTTTTACATTAAATGAAAATTTAATTATAAAAGTATAAATTAAAAAAAAATAAATTAAATAAATGTTAAATTTAACCATTAAAATATTTACGATAAAAAATGTTTTTATATTTTTACCCGTATTTTAAATAAAGTTAATTAATTTTAATAATAAAATAAATTTAAAACGTTTTATAACAATTAATTATACGTTACATTTTATAATTAATTTTTAAACCCATTAATATAAAAAGAAAATATTAAGTTATTTACTTATGCATGCATATTTAAGTATATGAGTTGTTTTATTAAGTTTGCCACGGTATATATCAAAGGTTTTTATAGCAATAAATCTTATAATAACTATGAGCCGCTTGCGTACTTGTCGAGATCAATGTCATTGAATTTAGTGTTACTGAAAGTGGGTAAAATGTCAATAATTATCAATTAAGAAAACAAGTCCCAAGGTACTTGACAAGATATCTTGTAACTGAAAAGGGGGATAATCTTCCCCAGAGGCGCACCAACCACTTCGGCCCCCTTAGAGAGGTATTTTCTAATTGAGTTGCCTTAATATCGATGGGTGCTTGTCTCCCACTGGCTTATTATTTTTCCTCTTTCAGCTGGTTGCTTCTATCTATGATTGCTATAATGAAGTCATTGAGATCATTCCCCTCAGCCATCTCTTTAGTGTAGGTCTCATAGTGCTCAGAATCAGCGTCTAGTGCCGATCTTAGGATATCAAGGGTACAATAGTAATCGGAGATCTCCTTGAGGCACTGATCCAACAAGTCTCGTTGCTCATCGCTCAAAATGTCATCAGTGGCAACGTTTGACTCAACGCACTTTCTTATATCCGAGAATATGGGCATGATTTTTGCCTCCATGATGGATAGAAATAATGGTAGCTTGAGATAAATCAGGTACGTATCAGGTATTCTTGGTGGAGTGTGGTAGGCAGATTGATATATGGAAATGATTTGTTAAGAGGAGAGAGATATTGCTGGAACTCAAGGGTATTTATATATGTGTAGTTCTGAGAAGAATTCACTTTATTCACTTTATTAGTATGTCACAATAAAGTTTAAGAAATGATAAAAGCGCCTTGTACAATAGTAAGGGATGTGTATTTTTGTCACGCAATTGTTCAGGCATGACAAACACGTCCCAAGTCACCATAGTTCAGTGTGTATCAATTACACGAAGTCTTGTCGCATATGCAGCTTCGGGTGTGTTTGTCTAAATTCAGGGGCTCACATGTATTGGTTGCTTACTTGTTGCACATATCCCCTTCTACCCTTGAATTTGCTTCTGGGAGGTACGTACGTGGGTAAAATACCTGACGAAAACCCACTCAAATATGGCATTTAATCTTGTTAACTTTTTTACAAATAAGGCTTGCCTTAAGTAGGTACCTACTTATGTTAAATCTATTGCAGATCAAAGTAAAATTATGTGCATTCACATATTTAGGAGATAGCTGCGTCCCTATCTTAGGTACTTTAGGTACCTGGTCACCTATATAAAATGACCTAGACTGGATCATTTAGAACCTTGCAATCGATTTAGGCAACAAGATATCAAATGAATCTTTCGAAATAGTAATGATGAAGTTGACTGTTGCTCAAGCCTCCCAAATGCTGAGAGACAGAGTAGTATTATCCTAACGTATAAATGCAATAGCCACACTGTCTTACCCATAGCTAAGTCCACCTTAACTAACCTCTATTATTTCCTCATTTCTTGTATCATCTTTTACGTATGTCTATTCGTGACATTTCTTAACTAAGAAGTCGTCATAGTTTAGAACATCTAAAGTGAGTAAAACCTGGATTGTAAATTTATAAAGGGGCAGATTGTAGGGGTTAGATAAGAAATATTCCGCGAGGATAAAGCTAAGAACCCCGTGTAAGAAGCACAATCCCTTTTAGATAATAATTATAATTTAACCTATAGTACATGTTACTTGGTGTCTAGTGTAGGAATATTGGGCGGTTTCAACCGTCACGGTAAGACTTGGGTAGGGTATCTAGTAAATAGAATTGTTAAAAAAATGGAGAAAGGCTCAACGAAATATTATAATTTAGGTACTTTCGTATATTCACACTTCCATGATGCATACCTACCTAGAAATTATCCGTCTCTAGATATTATCGGTGAGTTAAGAGAATTTCAGGCCAAGAGCCCTTCCATTTGTCCCGAGAGTAGATAATTCCCAAGCGCCAGGTGGCAACCCACCCGAAGTTTGTTTCGCCAATACCAACTAACGTCCTAAACGAAATATCTTCGTTGTTCTAATATAACGTTAGTTAGAGTTAACCTCCAGCAGTATTGGGCCGTGAAAAGCTGCGTAAGCATCCTCCATTAACGAACATGACACTTAGTAACCTTAAGATGCTTTAGATAGAGGGCACTTGGAACTTACCTCAAATATTAAGTACCTAAGGTACCTATGGGCAGGTAAGATCATTTTTCGGAGGAGATAGTCGAGGGACGTAGCGTGAGAAATAGGCGACTCGGCGAATAATAGCAGACTATCATTTTAATTCTTGGGTATTTCGAGTACGAATAATCACAATAGCATGGCATCCATCCGGTTAAGGCCTAATCGCCCGACTACCTCTTACTCGAGGTATACCTCCATCGGCCTCCACTTCTCAACTTTGTCCTCCATGAATCTCGAGTAGTGCGTACACGCCTAAGGTCATCGAGACACCTGACTCGATTAGGCTTGCGCGCTGGAATTCATTCGATGGTGTACTCGAGTGTTGGGGAAAATACTAAAGTTGTCCTGGATGTAATCATACGGCTTAATTAGCTAGGTACATTTTAAGACCCCCATCTATGAATAAGTAAATACATCAACATACGGCTTGTACATCGGTGGTGCATTTTACGCTTCCACTCAAATAGTGCTAGGGGAGCCGCGGGAAGGCCAATAACAAGAGTCACCAGCCCAATTATTGCCTCAATGTTAAGTTCGTCGCCATCATGAAAGACCTGCTAGCAAAGAGGTCAACATAAATTTGATAAATGCTCACGATATTTAGTTAAGGGATACCTTGAGTCTCCTTTTTATACTAGAAACAATAATTGGAAAAAGAATCTATAACCCCAGGAATGCCGTATCTGAATTACTTCCTTTTATAACTCGAAGGGTGATTGCGACGAGATGCCCATCAATCTCTTGTATTTTACTTGATATTTAATTGTCAATGAATTCTTATATATAGGACCTGCAATTTCAAATCTCTGATAACCCTCATGATCCATCTCCTCTACCTTAGTATCTTTAATAACACGATGGCCCCGACACGTAAGACTGAAGCCGACTGGCTGCTTTAAAAACACCATATAAGCACTATGATACATCTAGAAAAACGCAGTAACTCCGATATTGTCACGAGGTGGAACGAAACAGTATGGAAACAACTTCGTTGTTCCGCAAGGAACTCTAAACTACCTATGAAGATCTCTCGTCTATACATAAGGTACTGAACAGTTCCTTTGTTCTAGATGTCTCATCTAGAATCCTGACAGATATACTCGAGTGGCTACAGTCTCAGAACATTCATGCAAGGTATGCTTCCGCCTAATCACATGAATAACCAATCTAACAGCAACTAGCAAGAGTCAGCTTGAATACCAGCTGCAGAACTGGAATATCAGAAGAAAGCTTCGCAAAGGCTAGAGCGAGGATATTTGGCGTTACATCGGCTACCGTATCGCGAAACGACGGGGTCAGGGTAAGGAGAGTAAGGTGGAAATCCAACGGAAAAGCCAAAGAGGTTAGTCGCAACAATCAAGTACTCTCGAGAGAATTGAGCAAGGTAAGTGATCAATTATTCGAGTCTAAAGAGGTATCTACTTCTTTTGTCGAAAATATCCAAATATCTGACTCCACTAAGCCCAATTATCCTTTTCCCGAACAAAATCATTAAAATTTTGCGGTGGTCTCCCTGTCACTGCCTCCACCACATCGTTTAGCCTGTTCTCAGCGCCATTCTTGATGATGATGTCCATCCCAGCAAGCATTTTTGCATCGTCTACAGGAATGCCTGCGGACTCCAACCGCTTCCCTAACTCGGCCTCGGTCAGCTCTAAATGAGTAATCTTCCTGTGCAGAACAGAAGTAAGAATTGCCGCGACCTAGAGCTTGGTTAGCTTCAAAAGTCGTTGAAGGATATGGCAAGTAACCCACCTGGTCGTATGACAGTAGATCGGGGCCAAGAATGACGTGGTCGGTGTTATGGGACTTTTCGTCAGTTAAGGCACGGAAACCGACTCGGGCGATGTCGTTCGCGGAGACGAACGGAATCTTGCCATCACCAGTTGCTGAATACACCAGACTCTCCTGCTCTATGGCAGCTCGTTGAAGCTCGTTTGGGGCAGAAAAGTTTTCTACGGTCCCGCTATTGTGAGATATGGCTATTTTTACCTGGAGAATGAAATAAGACAGAAAGCGTACCCATAAACCATGTCGGTCTTAAGACTGCATACTCGATACTCCCAAGGGACTCGAGATACGCATGGACCTGGCCCATTGCTGGTCCCCCTTTCTCAATAGTACTTGCACTAAGGAGGACGAATCTCTTGACACCTCTCTGGCGTGCAAAGTCCACAAACTTGATCATGGGAGGGGCCAAGTCGAAAATGGGTGGCGGAACAAGATAAGCGGCCGAGATAGGGCCAATACCCGTACTGAGCGCCTTTTCGAAGGGACTCGCGTAGCTAGCATCTTTCGTCCAGTCGAAGTATGCGTGTGGGTGGGGGTTTGTTTGTGAGTTATGGCGTGAGGCCAAAAGAAATGGGAGGTTGGCAGCGTGGAGGAGCGGTGCAATGCGACTGGCAGTCTTGCCTCCTGAACCAAGTAATAGAATGGTCATTTTGGTAGTTGTGAGACTCTAAGGTAGACTGATAATCAGATTAGATTGTGTACGATAGCTAGTGTTTGCAACGACGAGAAAAATTAAATGAAGAGCTACGGATTGATCACACGGCCTGCACATCAAATATAGCAAGGGTTTAAAAGAAAACATCCCACTAATGAATTATTTCTGACACCTGGTTTCGAAATACGCCAACTAAATTCGTTAGACTTGACCTCTTCGTAAATATGTGGCTGAAAAAAGAAGTGTACTAGTGAGACTGTAACATCAAGTATTTACTTATTTGATCGACTTGTATGGTCCGCAAAATGTCTTTGGTCAAGGGAGGGCTATTCCGATTGGTTCCGCGGCGATACTCCGCTTTCCGATTAGCGGCCGGATTAGCGGCCGGTTGGCGGTGGTAACTTTCGGGTTCATGCAAGCCGCACGGCATGTCCGGACCGGGTAGGAATGGTGCCGGAAAATGGCATACAACTAGTAGAATTATCGGGGCTTATTATCCTAGCCAAGGACAGATGTTTCAAACTATCTTTAGTGGACGCCACTCCATCCGCCCTCGGTGAGATCGAGAAGCTCGTGATTAGGCCGTGCACTTCACCGAAAATATGCCCGCTGCAATGCACGATTAATTAATTGCTGAAAAGCTAAACGCACACCTCTTCTGTTATATTAACTATCCTTAAGCGGAGCGGCCCGGTAATGACTAGTGGCCAATAGCTGCGCAGGTGATGACATTGCGACTGTAATGCAAATTTCACGCAAGTATTATACACCATTGTAATGCGAAACAGCCCTTAAGCAACTAGTGTCAATAGTTAATTGCTAGTAGTTGATAGCCTTACGGCTACAATCCACACGGCTGGGACGGGAATGCGCGTATATTCACCGCCTTACGCGGATCAACCCGTTAATGACCGTCTGGGAAGTGATCGACAGTGCGGCTGTAGCTGAATGGATGTAGCCAGAGCGGGCAATACGTATTCCGTAGAGGTAGGTAAATAAGAACCTTAAATGAACCTTCCGAGACAGCGTGGTCCGGTAATATGAAATGTGACAATCCCTGGTGGGGTGCAGACGAGGTTTCTGGGAAAGCAAGATCTCTGAAAAGCAAGATCAGGTTCAAGCAGAAGGACACATAGCGCTAGGTAGGTGATTAGGCGGTGTAATGAATCGAGTTGTTTACCAATACAGGTAAACCTATGTTGCATTTCGTACATGGCATCAAGCAAGATTAGACTCACTGATCAAGCATAATTTCACTCGGATCATACTGTATGCCACCAAGTTTTTAATAAACTAAAACATGAGAAGTGCAAAATTCTCTTTGCGCATTTAAAATGAGGGTCCCTACTGATACATCTCCCTTGTTATCAAATGAATACTCCAAGTAGAATATCAGGGGCTCCTAGTGAATATCGACCACGTTTGCTGACTCCGAGGCAGCACCTGTCGATTTCAGATGGACTACGAGAAGTTAGACTTTTCAGATTATTTACAAATAGAATTTTGTAAACTTACGAAGTGGCCAGTCTCCGGTCTCGAGGGTTTGTAGGTAGACACTGAGGTACGGTTTGCCTTTCCGATAGGAAAACGAAATGTACGCGTGCAACCAATTCATTGTCTTGAGATCATCGTAAGGACTATCATAGAGTGTAACATTAGCGTCCTGATGTTCTTCTGCTATCTCACAGTTCGCAATTCAAACTTACTAGTATGATCTGAGACTGTCCGTATATTTTTGAGCCATGTCTGACCATCCTCTTCGCTGGAAGAACGTTGTCAGAGCTTGGGAAATCGCCATATCGTTCATGCCAAAGACAGTAAAGTAGACTTGAGGCTCAGGCATCGATTCCCCATGGTGAAGTGTGTAATTGGCCATTGTCGGGAGCTGCTCGCATGGTGTGGTGTGTAGAGGTAAATATGGTTCAGGATATTTTTGAAGTCCAGGAGGAATCTGTAGGAGTTCCCAAAGCTCTTCGATCATCTCCCAACCTTCCTGGGTAGACTTATCGTTACGACGCCCCCCCAGGGTCCAAAGGTCTCTCATCGATTCTAGGGACACCATCATTTCCAAAAGGTATATTTTGATTCGAGAAACACCCGGTTCCACAAGGTCACAAGAGAAAAGACGTGTGGTAACGGTGCTTGATGGCCCAGTCCTTGACTTGACGTAACTTTCCAGCGTCTCCAACGCCGGTTGAATGGTTGGGAATTTCTCCGCCATTTTCCCCACAGAATCAAATATGAGGGTTTGTATCGACTTGCCAGTCGCCAATGCCTTCAGAGCCGGGTAAATATAGGTTTTGACCATGGACTTGCTTCCCTTCAGGTCCAATGCCAGTTTGTTCTGGGTTCTGATCTGACCCTGCACGAGACCATGGTTCATCAAGTGAGCCGATTCTTCGGAATTCAGAGTCAACTCTTTCTTGAAGTAACTGAACCACTCAGTGTCTAAATCTGGCTGGACCTTCTTCAAACTCCGTAGAGCGTTCCAAATAGCATGAGTATTGAAGGGGTCTTCAGGTGTACCCGTCTTTTCATCTATAGGTTCATATGTGTATCGGACAAGTGAATCGGAACAATTCAGGCTCAGCTCCAGAGGGGTTCCATATCGTGTGAGAATGCTAAGCCACCGGTCATTCTCATTATCGGGGTAAACTCCTAAGTATGGGATGATATGCTTCTTGAAGTGTCCAAGATGTCTGTATTGCAGATGTGTATCGTAGCCGGCCGTTTGGAGCATACTGGAAAACATTGGGGCCGTGGAATGCCACCAAAGTCTTTGCTCATTATTCGGAAAGTCAAATACATCACTCAAGATATTATAAGCATCATTCTCGAGCTTCACACTCGAGAAGAGTGTGGGCATCTTGGGCTGCTTTGGATGAAGCACTGCGTTGAGGGTTGTAGGTATTGATGGAGAATCTTCTTAACTGGGACTATGATAGATGTTGCCGGTGCAGGAGACGGCGGTAAAGTTTCTAAGGATAAGTGACAAGTTACAAGCAGAGAATCGCCCCAATGGCGCCGCTTTTTAAGATATTTGCCGTACTGAGCTTTCACCAAATAAACTCTTCACCACCGATCCACCACCGGGAATCCGCCAGGGACAAATTCATTTCACGGACAATCGACTGATCTTCAAACAGTGCATTCCAACTGTTAAGCCACTGAATTCCGAGACTGTTTTGCCTGTATAACGCCATGCTGCGAATGTGACCATACTCAAAACAGCTTTTTGGGCGTATGATTCTCTTGCCACGTACAGCTGAAGAGAAATAGAAGATGGGAGTCCTGAGTACGTGGCAGACAATAAGTGGACAAAAGTTTACAGATCAAGCTCGACAGAAGCTAGTGAACGTGTGAGCTACCTAGAATAGGACGGGAGACAGACTTCCGAGTTTCTTTCCTGCACAGTCAGTTTTTCTTTTTTTTAATGGAAAAAGGCCGTACGCTAGTGCATCTATGTTAGGTTTTGATTTATTTGAGTACGTCATTCGAGCAGAATGGAATGCGTAGGGCCCCCCAATCTGGCCTTCTGTATACTAAGGAGAGTCACGTTTCTTTTCATTTCCTCGTATCAATTCTTCGATATGGCATATTCCGTGACGCGAGGTAAACAGAGGCTGAACTTTTGAATACCTATGGACGCTCATTTGAATTTCATAAAACATAGATACCTTACATAGCTTGCAATATCCACTCTTAATAGTCGAATCCTGGTAGTTGTCGACTCTCCTAAAAATGCTGCGTACATTTACTGTGGTTGCCGGAATTGGCCTGACCATTATATCATTCTTGATTCCTACCCAGGAGCCTTGTAGATGCAGGCCATTTGAACCATGTTGGCCAAATGAAGCCGAATGGGCAACCCTGCAAAATTCCGTCGACGGCAACCTCCTCCCTTTGAAGCCTATCGGACACGTGTGTCATCACCTAGCTCTTGATCGCCGTGCCTGCGAAGATCTCAAACGTCTGTCTCTCGATAGTGGGTGGAGAGCAGCACAACCAGGTAAGTTCCGGTAATTAGTAATTCACAAAGGTGAAGCTTATCTCCAATGCGATAGCCTCGCTCCAAGACTGGGTTTGGGAGGGTGGCAAGCTCCAGAACGAATCATGCCATATTTTCTCAGACCCAGAATCCAATTGCCATCAAGGCCGAGTACCTCTATACTCTGCTTCAGTACGATCCGCTTCTCACATTCAGAAAGCTGTACTGTTCGCCAAGAAACATAATCTCCGTCTAGTGATAAAGAACACAGGGCACGATGGAGCCGGACGATCAAGCGGGCCATCATCATTTCAGATACATACCAATAAACTGAAAAATCTCGAGTTTCACGAGGACTTCCTAGCTCAAGGAGCTACCGAGAGCTCGGGTGGTCCCGCCGTAACTATAGGCGCCGGCGTGATGCAATGGGAAGTATATGAGAAAGCGGCTGCAAAACGGTTATCCCTGGTTGGGGGAGAGTGTCCAAGTGTGGGTGCCGTGGGAGGTTTCTTACAAGGCGGTGGAGTGTCAAGCTTTTTCAGCTATGCTAGAGGACTGGCAATAGACAATGTATTGGAATACCAGGTAGTTACCGCAGAGGTATGAAGAACTAGGGAACGATGCTCCTCCTTCCAGTTTCTGAAGCTAATTTTGCCTCAGGCCGAAGTTGTTGTTGCGAATGCGCATCAAAATCAAGATCTCTTTTGGGCACTACGAGGTGGTGGCGGTGGTACATTCGGCATCGTCACGCAGGCGACCGTACGCCTCTTCCCAGATGATCCACTAACATCAACTACGATATCTATCTCATCAGAGAAAACAAGTAACATTGAATGGACCGAAGCAATTAGTCGCTTGTTGGCGACTCTACAAACAATGAACAAGAATCGTTATCCTGGGCAGTTCCTTCTACAACGCTCATCCAATAGCTCAGGTCTAGCGAGTCTAACGGTCCACTTCCCGAACACAACTGATACTTCGATGGCCGAGAAGCAGACGCGAGCAAGCTTCAAGTGTCCGGACGGCAGTGCGGGACTCGTGTGTTCGATATCTTCAGAGTGGCTGGCTCAGGGTAGCTTTAGTCTTCGGAAGGCTGCTGATATATATCCCGAGAACTATGGAATACTTTCGGGATCCCTTCTGGTTTCAAATCAAGTGTTTGGAACTCCTGAATGGCCTGCAAAGTTGGCAGAGACATTAGTGAAAATCCAAATGTCTCCTGGAGACATTTTGTTCACAAGTAATTTGGGAGGTCACGTAAACGAGCTTGAGGTGGGGAAAACTTCTTTACATCCAGCGTGGCGTTCCTCTGCTCAACTAATTACTTTCGTACGTTCTGTCACGGCATCCTTTACAGGGAAGACAAATGTAATGAACGAATTATCGAACGTTCAGATGCCCATTCTATACTCGATGGACGAAGAATCCAGAGTGTCTTATCGTAACTTAGGGCTTCCGAGTGAAGAGAACTTCCAGAATCTCTATTGGGGCAGCAATTACCAGCAATTGCTTAAAGTTAAACGACGTTGGGATAAAGATGGCTTGTTCACCACAAAATTGGGAGTTGGGAGTGAGTATTGGGACGAAGAGGGGTTGTGTAGAATACATCCGAGCTATTTGGAGAGAGCTCTGGAAGCTCTGTGGCTTTTTTAGTTAACTTGAATTTCAGCTTTTACCTATTTGAAGTCTGCACATTGATCTCGTACTAGGTCGTTTAAGTGTCACACAGGGCATATTGGCTGATCCAACCCTCCCTGTCCTTCACCTTAGGTACTTCTAGCTCCGGTTCATTATCCCCCCTTTTGCCGATTGTCCTGTTTTCTTTTTTACTTTCGCCCCGGCCATATATAGCGCCGGTAATCTCATCTGGTCTTTGGAATAGCATCGACGTTCATTGAACAATTTTAGCATTGTCAGTTTACCTGCTACAAGAACTATAAGCTCACCGAACATGCACCAAAAGACTTCTCTACCAGTCACCGATATTCGTCGTTCAAAGTTTGAGACGGATATTCCCAAGCTGGTTCTCGACGGTCTTTCGAAGCAACCAAAGACGCTACCTGCCCTCCTCTTTTACAGTTCCGATGGTCTGGTACACTGGGATCGACACTCGCGCGGACCGGACTTCTATCCGAGGCTTGAAGAGATGCAAATATTGAGAAATGAGGCTCATAAAATGGCATCCGGGATTGCTAAACATAGTGTCATTGTCGATTTGGGTAGTGCGTAAGTCAAGACCTCGGACGCCTTCTGATTGCGCCACGCTACCTTACTTTTGCTTGTGTGATTCACATTTTCATGTTGGAAACTAACAGAATGAATATTTGAAGGAGTCTCGACAAAGTAGTTTTTCTCCTCCAAGCTTTAGAAGCGCAGGAGAAGGAGGTCACATACTACGCGTTGGACCTCAGTGAAGAACAGCTCCGCCACAGTATGGAGGAGATCCCGATGCAAATGTTCAAATACGTTCGGTTCGGTGCCCTCTATGGCACTTTCGAAGACGGAATCCACTGGCTCGGAGACGCCCCAGAAGTCCGTGATCTGCCTCACTACATACTCTTGCTTGGCCTGACGATTGGAAATTTCTCACGCGAGAATGCAGCTGCCTTTCTCAGTCAAATCTCGACTAAAGCACTTTCAAAGAATCCTAAAAATAGCAGCATCCTCATCACCATAGACAGTTGCAAGATACCCACCAAGATCTTACGAGCCTACACTTCTGATGGTGTTGTGCCTTTCGCACTGACTGCTCTAGGATACGCGAATCATTTAATGGGCCAGGGGGATGAGAGCGGACCGGCATTTTCCCCAGATGAATGGAACTATCTCAGTGAATGGAATTTTATCCTCGGCAGACATGAGGCATCTTTGATACCAAAGGGTCAAGACATCAGACTTGGAGGGCCTCTACATGACATAATTGTTAACAAGCATGAGAAAGTTCGGTTTGGATGCAGCTATAAATATGCCGAGGAAGAAGTGAAAGCACTCTTCGAAGCTGCAGGCCTTAGTTGCGTTGCAACTTGGTCGAGAGACAATTGTGACGTTGCATTCTTTCAGCTTCAACCTGACGCAAAATGAGTTTCGTCAACGGAAACAGAATGATAATTTCGTGGAGGGGCAC
This sequence comes from Daldinia loculata, assembly GCF_022478755.1. NCBI lineage: Eukaryota > Fungi > Ascomycota > Sordariomycetes > Xylariales > Hypoxylaceae > Daldinia > Daldinia loculata. Next base: position 7,606 of record NW_026054879.1, on the reverse strand, counting down.
ATCATCGTTCTAAAATAGCTATTTGATATTCCTACAATTCTCCAGGCTCCATTGAATGATCGCAATCGTTACCCATGCTGATAACTACCAAATGAATTTCACTCTTTTTTAGCTCACCTACGAGGTAGAGGTTTTAATATATTAAAGACATGAGAGAATCTTCAAAAGTCATCAACCTTGGCGTATTAGATAGCACAGCTCTTGGATGACGATTTGGGGGTTGTGAACCAAAATTGCCAGCCACATTATGTTCAAGGGCAGTCTCATACAGCATGTCTAATAGAGCATTCCGACCCGTGATCGCCGACTACACGCCAGTCATATGCAGTCCAAAAAAATCAAAAGTATAGACAATTAAAAAAAGGAATCGCGGCACGGAGATACATTGCGGAGATACGCCACGGGGATACACCGGGAGGTACAGCGTAGGGATACCAAATGAACTCTCCTGTGAAACTTGATTTGCATGAATTGCTTTTTACACTTAGTGTGCGAAAACATGCATTAGTGTACCTGGGTATGCTTTGGGAGATCTGAATGCTGATCATATGTAGGCTTCGCTTTAGCAGCAGTCTGATGAACATACCCTACCGTATGTCTGATGAGTCAATACCACATACAGTGAGACTGCAGAAATATTGCCTGCTTACCGCCAGGAAGACTCAGGTTGCAAATGACACTAAGATTTAGATGCCGAGCGAGGCGGTCAAGAATCCATGGCCAGCGCAAATTGCGTCTTGACTCTAGGAAGTCCTACATTTCGCGACGTGAAAGGAGAAGTCGACCAAGTCAGATGTGATACGAACTATTCCGGGTCAAAGTCTTTCCTCAGTCAGTCTTTTCTCAACCATCTCATCTCAAACAACAAACTTTTGCACTAGGAACCATACAGCACAGAAGCAATGGGTTCCCTTGCGGGCACTGCAACTCGCGATGACATCCCAACGCCCACTCTCACGACCGCAAGTGGGTGCCCTATCGCGAAGCCGGAAGGCTCACTGAGGGATGGGAAGCATCTTTTATTACAAGATTTCAACCTGATCGAGTCTTTGACTCATTTTAATCGAGAAAAGATTCCGGAACGCACCGTCCATGCCCGGGGTGCCGGAGCATACGGGGAATTCGAAGTGAGTCCTCCCTGGAGATTCCTTGAAACAAACATTATTGTTGTACCGTGGCAACACAAGGCTAACTGACTCTTTTCATATTTATCAGGTCACACATGATATTTCGGATATTTGCAACATTGACATGCTGCTTGGTGTGGGAAAGAAGACACCCTGCGTCACGCGTTTCTCAACAACAACTTTTGAACGCGGATCAGCCGAGTCCATGCAAGACCCTAAGGGTATGGCTGTCAAGTTTTTCACCGAGGAAGGTAACTGGGACTGGGTCTGTTTGAACATTCCCATGTTCTTCATTCGCGATCCTATCAAGTTTCCAGGCTTGGTGCACGCGCAGAGACGGGACCCTCAATCCAATTTGGCAAACCCCAATATGTGGTGGGACTGGGTTTGCAACAACCATGAATCTCTACATATGGTCCTGTGGCTGTATAGTGAGTTCGGGTCTATGTTCAACTACCGTAGCATGAGTGGCTACGTTGGCCATGCCTTCAAATGGACCATGCCCGACGGATCGTGGAAATACGTGCACTTCTTCCTTTCTTCAGACAAGGGACCAAATTTCGAAAAAGGAGAGACTGAGAAGAACACCCAGCAAGACGACCCTGACTCAGCCACGCGCGACCTCTACGAAGCCATAGAGCGAGGGGAATACCCGACATGGACCGCCAACGTGCAAGTAGTTGATCCTAAAGATGTTGACAAGCTTGGATTCGATATCTTTGATGTGACCAAGCATTGGAACTTGGGCAACTACCCGCCAGATATCGACGTAATTCCAGGCAGGCCATTTGGAAAGCTCACTTTGAATCGCAACCCTCAAAATTTCTTCGCCGAGGTAGAACAGCTGGCCTTTTCACCATCCCACCTGGTTCCCGGTGTCGCGCCGTCGGAAGACCCTCTCCTCCAGGCTCGTATGTTCGCTTATCCAGATGCACAACGTTACCGCCTAGGTGTAAATAACCAGTCTATCCCGGTAAATAGGCCCAAGAATGCTTATAATCCTCAGCTCCGTGACGGCAGCGGCGTGCATGGCGATAACTACGGCAAGGTCCCTGGATTCGTGTCGGCCTCTCGCCCAATGAACTATGGTAAGCCAGTCAACGGTGATACAGAGTTGGATGAGTGGCTTGCAAAGGTTAATTCTCAGGCTTGGTTGGACGTGGGTGAAAATGATTATAAGTGGCCAAGAGAGTTTTGGAAAATCCTCCCTACCCTGCGTTCTCCTGAGTTTCAAAACACCATTGTTGTTAACATGTCCAAATCCTTGGTCAACGTTGACCGGGATCTCCGGGAAAAGGTGTACAAGACGTTGCAATTGGTTGCCACCGACCTGATGGAGCGAGTACGGGATGCCACTGAGTCTTTAGTATCTGCAAATTAGTTTCTTGACTGGACGACAACAATTTCATAGTCGTAAATAGAACTATCTGACGGTCCATCAAATTGTCATTTCCCAATTTATGTTACCGGTTTAAAGCCAACAACCGAGAAACGACTCGACAATTGAGCCAGACCAAAATACCATGGATCATAAACCGTCTTTGATGTGATGCAGTTTCCTCCACTTGACTAACAGTAGCTTTTGAGTGCACTGCTCTTGTTCTAACCTATACCATAATAATCAGGCATAAACTTATGAATCACCTCTTGGCATAACTTTGCTGTTCATAGCCAGTGATCTTTAAGCAGTTCATTAGTGCTGAAGTTCAATGTTAAAAGTTGAGAGCTCTGATACAATTGTCTTAGCAGACTTAAGATCTCTAATAGGTACCTATGAAACCCTGTCGATTTAGCCAATTACTCCGTCAAAATAGCCGTTCTGTAGTCTAGTGGTAGAGCCAGCAAGGACTAGGTGACTAGTAGATAGGACAAAGAGCACTTTCGTGTATGGACCCGGAACCTGCTCGCGGCCACTAGTTCGTAGATACGGCTCCTGATACCACAACGCAGTCCCTTCTAATACTCTCATGTTTGCATCGTGGCATCCATTGTTAAGGTTTTCCAGCACCCACGTTCACATTGGCTCCGTAGACCGGCCGCGAGTCCGTGCTGAGTAGCCAAACTATCGTTCTTGCAACATCTTCAGGTTGGATCAAGGAAAACCCCTCACGCTTGTATGAGTCTTCCACATCCTTGAATGAATTGGCACTTGGCATAAACTTTGGGAGCATTGGGGTATTTGTAATGCCTATTAGGACAATGTAAGCGATGAATCCCACGGAACCAGCTGAGTACAAAACTATCAAAAGCAGACCAAATATACAACTTACCTGGAGAAACACCATTGACTCTAATTCCCAACGAAATAGCGTCTGCCGCAACACAGTCGGTGAGATAGGCAGTAGCACCTTTAGATGTACCATAAGCATACACATCTGGTAAGTGCGAGAAAGCCGCTATACTGGAAACATTTACGATGCTGCGATCTCGAGGAGGCAAGTCCTTCATTGCTCGTACTTCAGCACGAGTACAGAAGAAAACTCCGTCGAGGTTGACTTTCATGACTTGATTCCATTCCGCGTCGGTTTCTGCAAGAATGGTAGGGGTCGTTCGCAAACCCGCTCCCTGGGCTATGCCAGCAATGTTAGCTGCACCGTTCAGGTCGCCATACTTCGTAACAATGTTTTGTATCCACTGCTCTACCTGTTGGGAAGACGTCACATCCAAGGCAGTAAAGTCAACAACAGTCGCCGTGTTGAGCTCTTTGACCTCGTTTTTGAGCTGAACGAGATTCTTGGACGAAACATCGCCGACACAGATGAAAGCAGCTCCACGATCCGCCAAAAGACGGCTAGTCGCAGCTCCAATGCCGGAAAGTCCACCCGTGACGGCGAAAATCCCACCTGTGACTGTAGCCATTATTAGTGGTAAGAATATTAAAGGGCAAAAGTACATTCGCAATCTCGGATTTGTACCAAAGTAAAGGAAATTTGATTAGTATCATCCAATCATATACCTAGATGATGTAGCTATGGCGGTCACGGACATATAAGCATCTAGGTAGGTCATCAATAAATATTAGGATTGCTTTTCCTATATCATGCATCCAAACGGGGAAGATGAAAAGGGACATGGAAAAAAAGAAAAATAAACAGGTCAGGGTCTCGAGTTTTTGTCTTACAATTTTGTTCGATTATGAGACGTCACTATCTGGGGACAATGATACATACGCCAAGTACAATATTGGATAATTTGAGTAAGTAAGTATCTTCTGAAGCTGAAATGACCGGTGTATACCTAGTGAACGATTTACCCTTGCACATCCCCGGTATACCCTGATGCCAAGAACTCGTTGCTAAACGGATAGTCCAGGTAGCCTTTCTCTGAGAACGGAAGGTAAAACGTGTCACGATCGTAGGGTTGAAGTGGAAGTTGGTGCTGCACGCGGAACGGTAGGTCAGGGTTAGAGATGTATAATCGGCCAAATACGACAGCCACGTTGTCATACCCGGCATACGTCTCATCAACCATCAGCTTCGCTGATGCCGCATCGTAACCCCCTGCCAGCAGAACCGGTTTCGACTTTCCCCACATGTGAACAAAAGTCCTGTTATCGGCGTCAGGATGCGTAACGTCTTCCACCCATCGGGAGTTGGCTAGATGGAGATAGGCGATGTTCATCTCACGAAGGCGGGTAATGATGTACTCAAACTGGGGAACCAAGTCATTCATAGTTCCCATGCCCTGGAACGTGCTCCACGGTGAAAGCTTCACGCCGACGCGATCGGCACCGATCGCATCGACAATTCTACTGGTAATCTCAAGCGCGAATCGGGCGCGTTTCTCAATCGTTCCACCCCAGCCATCGACCCGTTGATTACAGGACGCCTGGGTGAACTGATCGATTAGGAAACCATTAGCGCCATGAATCTCGACGCCGTCAAAGCCCGCGAGTATGGCGTTCTTGGCAGCTTGCACATGCTCATCGATATAGACTTGTACCTCGGTCTCTGTCAGAGCACGCGGAGTGGGATCGTCTGGTCCGACAGGAACTGCGCTGCTGGATGTGAGGTCGAATCCGTTTGCGGTTAGTACCTCGACCTCAGAGCTGCGCCCTGTGGCCCAGAGTTGAAGCCATATATATGATCCTTTCGAATGAACCGCGTCCACAACTCCCCTCCAGGCGTTAATCTGTTCCGATGCCCAGATTCCAGGGACGTTGGCAAACCCTTTTGCTTGGGTTGAGATTGCAGTTGCCTCAGTGATCAATAAAGTCCCAGGCACAGCTGCGCGCTGTGTGTAGTACTCTTTGACGAAAAGTAATGTCACGGCGTCGTCATCAGCGCGAAAGCGGGTCATAGGAGAGAGAACCATTTTATGTTGCAGTCGACAGCGTCCGACTTGCAAAGGCTTAAGGAGGTTTGAAGAAGCGTCCATTTCAGCAAATAGAATAATGATAGCAAGAGTCGCTTTCTACTCTGTTGATGAAATACAATAAGTTGTGATGCGAGTACATAGAAGAAACTTCTTTTCTTTATAAATCGGTTCGAGGAAGCGTGAGACAGGAATATTGATCTATCAGTCAAACATGAGATTATATAGCAGACGTGTTTACACCACACTGCAATGTCTTTTTAGAAAGAGCGTAAAGCCACAGCGTATTCTAGTTAACTTGAGCTAAGATGATCGTCTGAGACCGTGATTAAGGAGCTATTGCAGCCACGAATATGGGTTATGCGGTACACAACGCTAATAATGGCTGAGGTCTTAGGCTCTCCGAAATTTTCAGCCGAAAATATTAGATCATGATACAAGTCATTATTCATAATTCGTCCCAGCCGCAAAAAGACCCAGCGTCGCTCCTTCGGGTCTGAACTCCGTTCGGAAGCATCAATTGACAGATCCAGGCTTCAAGAACGTTGCAAGAAAACATTGCATTACCAAGTCAGTGACACCTCGTAGTAATTGAAGAACAGCCAGAGTTAATACCACCTTCCAAGAATCAGACTAAGGAATCTGCTGAAAGATACGGTATATGAGCTGTACTTAAATATTGACTTAGTCTATTAACTGTATGAGTGAGGAGGGAGGTCCTTCTTATATATACATTCCATGCCAAGATCCCATGTACTGTACCTGAAAGTAGTCCCCTGACCACCCATTTCAACATGGGGACGTGACCAATTACATTTCTTGAGTGATCTGGATAAATCAGACATATACGAATGGAATAGAAATGTCATCGCTGCATTGACACCCTTATCCATGAGCAATGCCTATCTCAGCCAAATACTCCTACGGTATGCGCGTGGGACGGCGACTTTAGCTATAAACAGCTAGACGAAATCTCAGAAGCCATTGCCCGACACCTAGCAGGGCTTGACGTTGGCCCGGATGTGTTTGTACCCCTTTATTTCGAGAAGTCCCATGTCACTAGGTAGAAGCGATCTTACTCATAGCTTAGATAGATGTATTACTTGCAGTACGACGATCGTGATCTGACACTGGTTACAGCTCGCATTAATGCTCGATTAGCAGCCGAGATGGGGCGCACAGTTATTGAAGTGCTCCCGAGATGTGATGATTGGACTTCAGTTCACGTGGCATCCACCAACCTACTGATAACTGCTATAGCTTTAGGAAGCATCTTTGTCGCAAGTGACTTCTGTCGTCGAGAAGAGTATGTTGACAGCAGTATAAATTTCACAGTCGATATCTTCACAGCAACTCCGAAACTGAAGAAGTGGTCACCAGGGTTGCGGCCTATTGAACAGTACTTCATTCTTGAGTTGAAACGAGTTGCAGAGCACAGAAGAAATGTTAAGGAGCTCCTGGATCCGGTCATAACTGAGAGGTAAAATATGGCCAAAGAAGGGCAACCGTTGCCCGATGATATCCTTCAGTGGATGTTGAACAGGCGTGAAGATTTCAACCTGGCCGAAGACTATATATCCACAGTTCAGTTGAACCTTGAGTTAGCTTCTATCCATACGACAGCGCTGACAATCGTATCCATGTAAGTCTATGTGAGAAAAAATTCTTGATAATCAGCTAATGCTAATATTCAGTCTGTATGACCTCGTAACTCGTCCCGAACTTATTGAAGATATTAGAGAGGAAATCAAGAATGCCGTAGCGAATAGCGATGGTATAATAACTATGCGCGCCCTTTTTGAGATGAAGCTCCTTGACAGTGTCACGAAGGAGACTGTAAGATTAACTCCGGGAAGCCTTGGTTAGATATGCTCAAGAATTTGAGACATTGAGGTTGAATTATTATTTTCGAAGGGAAATTATTTGGGGATTTTTCGATTATTGATTGCGAGGACATGGGAAGTTTAGCAATGGTGGCCACATTTGCGGTGAATAAGTATGCGTTATTTAATATCACTTCATGAAGAGCGTCTTGTTAAAAGGTAGGAAAGTTACATTGGCCGCTGTAGATTACGGTGCACCATTAGTGCGCAACCGACAAAACAAAAAAACGGATGAAAATTCGTCCGATTGGCTGGCGTAAGCGCTATAATTATAGCGCACTT